>NC_090439.1:266796866-267096866 GCF_031143425.1 Pleurodeles waltl
TATCCACTTCTAACCCAAAAGTACCTGGCCACACATACAAGTTATGTCATATGGCGGATGGGACTATGCTGGCGGAAAATGTAGCACTTATAGGGAAGTGGGAAGAAGAGCTTGGTGTTTGGCTCCCTCTGAAAACATGGCGAGACAGCTTTATACAAATAGGGAAAAAAAATGTAAACCTTTATTTTTAGAATTTTTTTTTCTTTTGAGCAGAAATAAAACATAGAAGTACAAGAAAGGAGGGGGAGAAGATATAGAAGGGAAGGGACCAGGGTGATTGCAGGACCAGAGGCGAGCACAAAAAGAAAACAAGGGGGAACAACCATACAAAAGTGACTAGAACAATGGATTGCATCCAAGAGCTAACAAATAAATGAATGGGTCATCGATACACAGGTCAATCAAGTCCAGGGGGGAGTGCAACTACCCATCAATCCTCTCGTTCTAGTACACTGTCAGATGTGGAAAGGCCCTCCATATGAGCAGGTTGCAAGGTAGAAGGCACAGTAATAGGACTACCACTTGCCCTGTCCCTCTCAATATGTATGTCTGGATGGGCGACCAACTACATTCAAATGTATTCATCTTGTCTGTAACCAAAGCAGTAAAACGTTCCATTTTATAAATGTGTCACTCCTTTGCCCACCACAAAGCAAGGCTGGAAGGGAGGGGAACCTTCCAGAAGTGAGGTATAGAGAGCCTGGCCGCTAGGAGAAAAAAGGTGAGTAACTTGCCCCTGGGGGTAGTATACAAATAAGCAGAGGCTTCTCACGCCCCTCCCAACAAAAAGCACCAAAGGGTCCATTGAAGGGGTTGCTGAACATATCCAGGAAATCAACATAAGCCCCAAAACACCTACGATGTACGCATACCCATCACATGTGCACGTAAATACCCCTAGAGTAAAAGCACCACCAGCAGTGGCTGGGGGTGCTAACCATAGCCTGCAGCCTAACTGGGGTAAAGTACCATCTTGTGAGGAGTTTATAAGAATTGGCCTTATATTGTAAGCAAATTCAGGCCTTGGGCGGTCGCCCCCACACCAGCTAGCAGATTTCATTAGAAATGGATGTGACAGTCCTGTTCCAACAGTGACTGGTATGAATGTCTTTGTGACTGGAAACGTTTGCAGAGGGCCCAGGATAGGTGGGTAATGCCTTTCCTAGTAGACCCATGTCTGAAAAAGTGTTCCAGAGTAGTTGTGGTTCTACTACTTTTGTTTTTTACAGGGTGTGAGTTAGAACAGTGTAATAACTGGTTGAGGCGGAATTCATCGGAAGGAGTCAACGGGAAGCATTGTCTCCAAGTGTACCTATCTAAGGTGACTCCATCATGATGTAAATTGCCTAGTAAAGGGGGCACATCCCTCCCCATTTGGCAAAGTGGACATTGATAGTTCCTGGTACAATATCTGAAATATGTACTATAGGAGACAGTGGGGAGAGATAAGTAGTGGCCACCTGACTGAGGTTGACCCTATCCCAGGTTTGCAATGGCAGAAAGAGGCAATTGGGGCAATGGAAAACGTCCACAAGGTCTCAGCCACAGGATGTGTTGTAGCGGAAGGGCCAAGTATCTCTGCTGCAGGAGTAGTCAAGGCTTTGGGTAGGTGGGGCTATGCCAATCCAGGGCAGATTGCAATTGGGCAGCATGTATGTAGTTGTTTATATCAGGGAAGCCTAGCCCGCCATCCATCATTTTCTTATGAAGTGTGGTCCTCGGTATGTGGGGGTCGAGTTCCACCACTAAAATTGCAGCAATTGCCATTGGGCTTGCTGGATAGTCTCTTGGGGGGATCCAGTGATACAGAGTGTGCATTATATACACCAGGCATGCTAAGTAGTTCATCTTTACTGTGTTAATTCAGCCTAGACAAGAAGTCTCCATCGTGCCCCAGGAATAGAGGTCTTTAAGTAAGGCCTCCAATACCAGTGGAATGTTGTAATCATGAAGCTTTAAGACAGAGTTAGTATAGCGAATACCTAGATAGTTCAGGAAGAAATCCCCCCAAGCTGAAGGAAGAGCGAAATGGGTGAATCTTGTGGTTTGGACGGGGTCATTTTCAATATAGCAAAGACACAACTCTTTCACTTTAATTTCCTGAACAGAGTTTACTACACCCCTAAGAATCTTCACCTTCTGGATAGTACTAGCACCTCCTATGTCCCGATGCCCCACTCACTCTGTGGATTTCATGCACCTGGTATGGCATTGCACCCAAAACAGTCCTTCTGATCTGACCTGCTTCTGATTCTCATTAAGATTGTGGGGACCCTCATCCACAACACAACACTAAAGATGCTGCTAGATTTTGTTGTGGAAATACCGCAGGCAGGCAGTGGTTGGTCGCATTGCTTTTGCTACTGGTCTGGCAGCTGATAGCTCAGACTTGGATGAGAATTCCAAGAGTCTCGGACTGGAGGGACCCATGGGAAGCGAAGAGCAGCCTAGTCTTCCCATGGGATTCTTTGTGGCAAGTACATAGGAGAACAAGATAGGTGGGGGATAGGGAGGGGGGCAGGATATTGGGAAGCTATATGAGGGGGTTGCAGGAAGGAGTAGTCCTCTTCCTGGACTACCCTTACACTAGTAAAAGGGAAGGTTTGTTTAGAGCTTTAGGGTTAGTATAGGCCTTCAGAGTGTGTGGTTTCAGCTGGTGGGCAAGTGGGGAGCGTGGTTCAGTGGACCGCTTACTTGCAATGTCGGCAAAGGACCAGGCAGATGTGGTGTGGGCCGCGCTACGGACCCTTGGAGAGGCAAATAAGGCCGACCAGCTGAGGCCTGGTGTCCTTGACCAGGCCAGGATTGGGATGGCACAACCCACACGGGCAGCAGCAAAAGGGGTGGCAGCAGCGGGGACGCAGCATGTTGCCCGAGCTGAGCAAACATAAGACTGCTGGAAGGTGTCAGAGACGTCCAGTGCTTGCACCGTGGGCCACATTAGACAGCGGCCCATCCGAGCTTTCAGTTTCACAGGCGGTGGCCACATATTGCTACATTAATGCCACGGATGGCAGTAGGAGAGGATGCGAGCAGTGAGTGGCATGAAATGGGGACTCTGGATATCAGAGGGCTCCCAGTTTCAGATTCTCCCTTGATTTGTCAACGAGGGGTCAGATTGGTATGGGGGACATTCAGCCACAACCCCTGTGTAAGAAGGGGAAGAGCAAAAGTGGCAAAACAGAGGGAAAAGGGGGTCAGATGGCAGAGTAGGTGCATGATCAGGGCATTAAAGGGGGATATGGGAATGGGATGGGATTGAGAGCACAGGAGCATTGCTACTGTCGAGCTGCAGCAAAGGAAGGGTACACTGGACACACTAAGGGGCAGGACAACAAATGGCTGTGAGTGAATATTGAGGCCAGGATCAGGGAACATTGCAGGTTGGTGGACAAGTCTGAATAACAGTGGGAGAGACCCTGCAGGGAACAGGAAAGGGGCCAAGAAGTGGAAGGACAATGGAAGATAGATAGTAAAATATATGGATTGCACATAGTAGGGTGGGGCATCTCACGGGCAGGACAACAGGATGATGGCTTTGGGTCTTAGAATCAAGTGTGGGGGGACAAGGGGAGGCTTGTGAGGCCTGACGGCTTACTAGTGCGAGGGGCATGCAGGTCACTAGCGGCCTTGTGGTGACCAGTGGATCAAAGCCAGCAGATGGCAAGAGACACCAACTGGGTGTGCGATGGCCTCTGAACATTGGTCTGAAGCTATAGAGGGTCCCCAGCAGCCTTCCCGACTATGCAGGAGCAGCTTTACACATCGGAGAATAATCCTGGCCACAGTGGAGAGAGCGGAATTCCCAGAATGCAAAGTGGGGGGGGCAGATGGGCACAAGCATGTAGTGATGAATGAGTGTGAGAATTAAGTGAAGTTGGATTATGGGAGTGGCAGTGATGAATGGGAGGAAGATGAACTGCGTAAGACAGCAGATCAATCAATCAATCAATCAATCAATCAGTGATCTGTTAAGCGTGCTACTCACCCAGCAGGGTCTCAAGGCTCTGGGGGGGTGCTACTGCTTGAAGAGCCAGGTCTTGAGGTGCTTTCTGAAGGTCAGCAGTTCCTGGGTCAGATGTAGGTTGATGGGGAGGGAGTTCCAGGTTTTGGCAGCAAGGTGGGAGAAGGATCTACCGCCAGATGTGGTGCGGTGAATGCGGGGACGGTTGCAAGGGCGAGATTGGCAGAGCGGATCTGGCGTGTAGGGATGTGGAAGTTGAGACGCTCGTTGAGAAAGGTCGGTCCGGCGTCGTGGAGAGCTTTGTGAGCGTGAATCAGGAGCTTGAAGATGATCCTTTTGTTGATGGGGAGCCAGTGAAGATCTTTGAGGTAGGCTGAGATGTGTTTGTGGCGAGGGAGGATGAGGATGAGTCATGCTGAGGCGTTCTGGATGCACTGGAGTTTCTTCAAGAGCTTGGCCGTTGTTCCCGCAAAAAGGGCGTTTGCGTAGTCCAGTCTACTGCTGACGAGGGAGTGTGTGACCGTTCTTCTGGTTTCCACCGGGATCCATCTGAAGGTCTTGCAGAACATGCAAAGGGTGTTGTAGCATGAGGACGAGATGGCGTTGACTTGCTAGGTCATGTAGAGAGAAGAGTCCAGTATGAAGCTGAGGTTGCGTGCGTGGGTGGTGGGCTTTGGAGCCAACCCCAAGGTGGCAGGCCACCAGGGGTTGTCCCATGCTGAACTGTTGGGGCCGAAGATGATGATCTCAGTTTTCTCCAAGTTTAGCTTGAGGCAGCTTTCTTTCATCCAGTTGGTGATGGCGTGGAGTCCGGTGTGGAGGTTGTTCTTAGTGGTTGCAGGGTCCTTCGTGAGCGAGAGGATGAACTGAGTGTTGTCTGCGTAGGAGATGATGTTGAGGCCGTGGGATCGGATGATGTTGGCGAGAGGAGCCATGGAGACTTTGAAGAGGGTGGGGCTGAGTGAGGATCCCTGGGGAACTCCACAGATGGTCTTGGTTGCCTTGGACAGGAACAGGGGAAGGCGGACTCTCTGGGTTCTTCCAGAGAGGAAGGAGGTGAGCCAGTCTAGGGCTCTGTGGCGAATTCCAGTATCGGAGAGGCGTGTGCGAAGGGTGTGGTGGCAGACGGTGTCTAAGGCTGCAGAAAGGTCAAGGAGGATGAGGGCGACGGTTTCTCCTTTGTCGAGTCTGCTCCTGATGGCGTCAGTGCAGGCGATAAGGGCGGTCTCGGTGCTGTGGTTCTTGCGGAATTCTGACTCGGAGACGTCGAGTAGGCTGTTGTCTTCCAGGAAACTGGATAGCTGGTTGTTTACTATCTTCTCGATGACCTTTGCGGGAATGGGAGAAGGGAGATGGGTCGGTAGTTTTTGAGGTCTTCTGGGTCGGCTTTGGGCTTTTTAAGCAGAGCGTTGACTTCAGTGTGTTTCCAGCTCTCTGGAAAGTCGGCGGTCTCGAAGGAGATGTTGATGATGGTCCGGAGCTGGGGAGCGATGATTTGGCTGGCTTTATTGAAGATGTGGTGAGGGCATGGGTCAGGGGAAGAGCCGGAGTGGATGGTGCTCCTGGTCTTGGTGGTTTCCTCATCGTTGGTGGGGGTCCAGGCGTTCAGGACGTTGGTGGGGCAGGGTGCGATGGGGTCGACCTTGGCCATGATGGTGGTGGAGGGCAGTGGTGTGAAGCTCCCATGGATGTCAGTGATCTTGCTGTGAAAGAAGGTGGCGAGGGAGTTGCAGAGGCCTTGTGAGTGGGTTGGGTCGGTGGAGCAGGACTTGGGGTTGGTGAGTTCCTTGATGATGCTGAAGAGCTCCTTGCTATTGTGTGCGTTGTTGTCAGTTTGCTCTTTGTAGAAAGATCTTTTGGTGGGTCGGATGAGCTGGTGATGTTTGCGTATGGCTGATTTGACAGCGGCGTGGGTGTTTTCTGATTGTTCTTGGCACCAGATCTTCTCGGCTTTCCCGCATTCACGTTTGGATGCCTGACGGTCTGATATGAACCTGGGAGCTTTCTTGTTGGCGCAGTTGTTGGTGGTTTTCTTGAGTGGTCCTTGGAAATCTTGTTCCACTTGCGGTGAGGTATCGGTGGTGGCTGGTGGGCTTCTGGAAGGAAAAATGAACACAATGGTGGTCGGTCCAATGGAGTTCCGTGGTGTGAGTGAAGTTGACGTGGCTGCTGGAGGAGAAGATGGCGTTGAGTGTGCAGATGTGGGTGTGCCTGCGGTATGTGGGGTAGTGGTTCAATGGCTTCTCCTGATGATATCTAACATAAGTCAAGTGCAGACCTGGGAGACTCGATAGGGTGCCAGAGTGAACCACGGGGAGGCAGTCACAAGGCAAAACAGGATCCTGTATGGGTACCATCAGGTAAGAAAGAATGGTGGGCAGTATGGGAGGCTTCTCATACATCAGGGGGTACATCCCATAAGTCATTGGGAGTGGGGAGTGGAGCGATTGAGGGAAGCTGTGGCACCTCAGAAGGAGGCTGAAGGGACTAAAGGAAAGCCACCAGAGCCTAAATAGGTAGAGACAAAGGAAGTGAGTAAGAATACAACTGACAAGAAAGGGAGTGATGAGGCAGGTAAGGCAGAGGCGGGTTGTGGTACTTGTAAGACGAGGTTGCCATATATGGGTTTGGTGATGTCCTTGGGCTTAATGTGTCAGAAAAAAAAACAAGACCAGAATATGAAAACATGAATACGTTGTTGTACTCAAGCTGTTACACAGGGACATACAGGCTAAAGATAGACCAAGAAAGAAGAGTGGGAGCTTGTGAGGCGCCCCAAGGTGCCCAATACTATTGAGAATTGGACGCCGACCTTCCTCATATTTGTGAGCATTTATTGTGAAAAATATCCAGATTGGGCTATTGCCCTATTTAAATATTTGGACATCTTAGGAAAAGCTCAGATGCACTCTGTGGGTTGCGTCTGGCTTAGTTATGATGAGTAACTCAGATTGAGGGTGAGTGTTAACCCAGACAAGCCTTTGGGGGACTAACATTCTGAATTATGGATGCAATGGAACAGCCTACCAGCAGTATAGAAGGCCTTTGACCCGCTCCTCGCTCAACAGGTGTTGAGGAGTGTTACAAAAGGATTAGGTGTCAATGTGGAGGCCGGCTGAACCTCAATAAAGGTTTCTGCTCTCGCCATCCATGCACATTCAAGCGTGAGTGTTCCAAATGTGGTGGGCGCCACTCAGTCACCCAGTGCTTCACACTAGTTAGTCTGTCAGAACAATGGAGAGTGACCAGAGAAAGAGGAGCACAGGGCTCGCCTGGCCTAAAAGGCTGTTATGCTAATTAGACTAGACAGTCTCCTGCTATGGCTGCATAGATATCCTGAAAAGGATGTGGTGTTCAGATTACAGTGGGGTTTCAGGGAAGGTTTTTGGGTGGCTCATCAAGTGACAAGTCACAGAGAAATAGGCCTCCAATTTATGGTCTGTCAAGGAGGCACCAGCTTTGCTGCCAGATAAGCTACGAAAGGAGATTGAAGAAGGCTGGATCATGGGCCCCTTTTATGATTGTCCAATGCTTGATTTGATGATTTCTCTTTTAGGTGTTGCTCCCAAGTATAAGATAGGTGAGTTTCAGCTGATACGTCATTTGTTGTGTCCATAAGTGGTGTTGGTTTGTGCTTTCATTGCAAAAGTGTTTTTTTCCTCTGTGAATGACGCCATAGGGTGGATATGTATGTGTGGCCAGGGTGCAGAGTTGGCAAAAAGTGACATCAAGTCAGCATGTTGGCTATTGCCAATTCACCCATATGATTTTTTGTTACTGGAAATGCAGTTGGATGGCGCTATTTACGTTGAAGGTGTGTTGTCTATGGGATGTGCCATCTCGTGCGCTCTGTTTGAAGCCTTCAGTACCTTTCTGCAGTAGGCATTTACAAAGCTGAGTGGAAATCGCCTTGTGACTCTCTACTTAGATGATTTTCTGTTTGATAGCAATGGGGGGGGGGGGGTCCATAGAATGCACCAGGTCTCTTGAGTGATTTGAAACCATGACAGAGAATTTTGGGTTGCTGTTGGCCCCAGAGAAAACTGAAGGCCCTAGATCAGTTTTGACATTTCTGGGGCATGAACTTGACTCACAGATGCTCGTAGCGAGGCTGCCCAGGGACGAAGTGCACAAAACACAGGTTTTTCTGTACAAAGTGGTTGGGGCACAGATATTTGAACTTAAGGTGATACAACAGTTGCTTGGCTTTTTGAAATTTGCATGGAGGCAGTAGGACATTTTGCAGATGGTTGGGGATGACAATGTCTGGCACGGTGCTGCCCATCACAGGATTCAGATTTTTGTGGGAGTGAGAGTGAGAGTGGACCTTCAAGTCTGGAAGTTGTTTTTGGAGGCTTTCAATGGTGTTTCCATGCTTTTTCAAGAGGATGACACGCTTTGGCAGGAGCAGATTTTCTCTGATGCAGCCGGAGCCTTGAGTTTTGGTCTGTTTTGGGACAGGAGGTGGTATATGGAGGAATGGCCACAAGCTTGGTTGGAACATTGCTTTTGGGGAATTTTTCACCCTATTGGTGGCTCTGGTGGTAAGAGCTGGTGAACTGACTAATCGGACTGTGCTCTTCCATGTGGATAATATGACAGTGATCAAGATTGTTAATCACCAGAAGTCACAAGACTTGAGCTTTTTATGGCTTTTATGCCACTTTATGTTTTTCTGTCTTAAGCTGTACATTGTTTTCAAGGATAAACATGTGCCAGGTGTAAACAATTTTATAGCGGACTCATTATCTCGTTCACAGTGGCATTGGTTCCACAGTCTGACCCCGGGATCAGAGGAACACAAGACTCTCGGCTCAGCAGACATTTAGGAATTGGGGGCATGAAAGCTATTAGGCTGCTAGTGGAGTCAACAAAGAGGAGTTACAAGCTGGCATGGATGGTGTTAGACTTTTCATCCTTGGCGTGGTCTCCCTTAACTTTTTTCCTCTGATTCCCAGGTTGTTGATGTGTGCTGGACTCTGTTTTTGCTGTTTTTGTTATTTTGGGCACTTTTCCACTCCTATATAAAATGTGTATGTAATTGGTTCATCCACGATTGGCATATTTGATTTACTAGTAAGTCCCTGGTCCAGTGCACTAGAGGTGTCCAGGGCATGTAAACCAAATACTACTAGTGGGCCTGCAGCACTGGTTGTGCCACCCACATAAGTAGCTCTGTAATCATGTGTCAGACCTGCCACTGCAGTGTCTGTGTGTGCACTTTTAACTGTAAATTCGACTTGGCAAGTGAACTCAGGCAGGGTGCAGTGTATGGTTAAGGTATTCACAGAAAATGGGGACACAGAGGTTGATTGGTCCAGTGTACGACCTCCATACTCATAACATGATAATCAAAAAGGTACACTGTTCCAAAAACAAATGAAGAACAATTCCAGGAGTCTAGAATGGATTACATTGCGATAGCCGAGAAACTTACTCAGAGGAAATATGGCAAATCGCCACGATGTCCTCATTTAAGAGAGACTTGCCTCCAGAATAGGTGGCTTGGGAGACATGCAGGAGTTCAATGAATAAGTGAGTGAGTATAATCACACCATTAGATACCTGTGCAATATTATTAATTGATTCCTTTTTTGATTGGAGAAGATTATTTACAGTCCTGAAGAAGTGCCAAGAGATCTGTTGAGACGTAAGTAGGCGCGAAACATGTTGACTTATTTGGTAGTGACAGAAGCAGCACTCCCAACCACCTTTTTGAAAGAGTAAAGGGCCATTATTTCCCTTAAACTCTTTTGTTGTTTATAATCTTGACCAACATCCCCCATCACTAAGTAAAAGAAGTTCTTGAGGAGAGTTGAGTCAATTTTAATTTCACGCTTTGTTTGCACTCTTTCTTTTGGTCTCCACTGGTCTGTTCAACTTAACTCAGAAGTTGGCCTAGTGACCCCACTGAGGGTCCTGTCAGACACTGCAGTGCCAGTCTGGCGTGGAGCAAGCCTAATGATGATATCTGAGGGCCCTTTGTTAAGGTATGACATATAGTAATGTTTTTTGTATGTCCTGACAGTGAAATATTGCTAAATTCGTTTTTCACTGTTGCAAGGCCTGTCCCTCTCATAGGTTAACATGGGGGCTACCTTTAAATATGACTAAAGTGTAGATTCCCTTTGGGAGTGGTAGACGTGGAGTTTTGGGTCTCTGAGCTCACAATTGAAAAATACATCTTTTAGTAAAGTTTATTTTAAGAGTGTGTGTTTGAAAATGCCACTTTTAGAAAGTGAGCATTTTCTTGCTTAAACCATTTATGTGACTCTGCCTATTTGTGGATTCCCTGTCTGGGTCAGTTTGACAGTTGGGCTGGTTGCACCTCTCTATAGACAGTGACACAAAGGGAGCTGGGGTTTAGTTTGTATTTCCTGATGAACCAACTGTGCTAGGAGGGAGGGGAGGAGTGGTCATTCACACCTGAAAGGGCTGTGCCTGCCCTCACACAATGCAGTCTCCCATCCTCTGGTGTGTATCTGGGGCCTGGCATGGGCAAGGCAGGATTTTACAATCAAGAGAGACTTTCCTTTGAAGTAGGCCTACTTCAAAGGGCAAAATGGGTATAAGAAGGGCACCCCAAACCACAGACTTTAGAACACTTCTGGAAACAAAGAGGAACCTCTGCCTGGAAAAGAGCTGAAGAGCTGAGGAAGAAGAGCTGCCCTGCCTATGACTGTGCTGGGTGGAGCTATCCTGCAGTTGCTGCTTCTGCCTGTGCTAGAGGACAAAGACTGAACTTTGTGTTGCCTTCCTTCTTGTGAAGAACTCTCCAAGGGCTTGATTTAGAGCTTGCCTCCTGTTGTTTGAAGTCTCAGGGACAGCAGAGACTTCTCTCTGCCAGCACATGGAGTCTCTGGAGAGACTCCTACTCTGCCAAGTGGTGCCCATCCAGTTCCTGGGACCCTGAAAGGAGAAGCTGGCAGCCCAAGAGTGAGAAACCCAAGCACCAACCACCGTGCTGATTGATGCGACTCCGATCTGCGGCTGAAAAATCGATGTGCTGCCAGCTTTGCGGCTGAAAATAACAGCTCGCCTGCAATGCAACCGGAAGATCGACGCCTGGAGCTGGGGAAAAGACGTGCAGCATCGCTGACGGAGGCTGATGAGATCGCAACCTATGCTGCGTGGTTTTCGGACCATTGTGCGGCTGAATTTCTGACACAAACACTGCTGGGCGTGTAAAAACAACACAAGGCCTGTCTGGACCCGAGAATGCCGGCTGGATTGACGCATCGTTCTCCTGAAGAGAGAATAAATGATGCCCGCTGACCTGACTAAAGGAGAAACTACTCAAGATCTCGCTCATGAGAGAAATCGACGCATCACAAGCCCTTTTTGATACACACTCGCCCGTGAAGGGTTATTTTTGATGCACCCAAGGTACATTTTCATGCTAACACCGTTAGCGTTGTGTTTAAAATTACATGAAGACTCTTTTTGCATTTTTATTGATAACTTGACTTGTGTATTGTGGAGTTTTGTCATTTTGGTCTTTTGTTTAGATGAATATTTTCTAATTTTCTAAACCTGTGTTGTGTCATTTTGTAGTATTTTCATTAAGTTACTGTGTGTGTTGTTACAAATACTTTACACCTAGCACTCTGAAGTTAAGCCTACTGCTTGTGCCAAGCTATCAAGGGGGTAAGCAGGGGT
Source organism: Pleurodeles waltl (assembly GCF_031143425.1). Lineage (NCBI taxonomy): Eukaryota > Metazoa > Chordata > Amphibia > Caudata > Salamandridae > Pleurodeles > Pleurodeles waltl. The sequence continues at coordinate 266,808,490 of NC_090439.1, forward strand.
TAGCTGAGGGTGATTCTCTTTTACCCTGACTAGAGTGAGGACATGGGTAACCTGACTGCCAACTAAAGACCCCATTTCCAACAGATGAAATTTTAGTCCTTTGAGGGAAGTCAGAGAGATTTTCTGAGTATGGAATTTAAGACTATGGAGCATAAGGTGATACATTTTGTGATTTTTTTGATTGAGAGGTGTCTGTCACCAGTGGCGATAGACAGGAAACTGGCAGGTTTGTTCTTTTAAGAAAAGTTATACTTGTGTTTTGACTCAGCAAAAGATGACATTTTGGGGAATATTCTGAAAGGGTGGGGTAAAGAAAGGGTGGGACAGAGTGAAGAATTGAGGGAGACCATTACATTTGAGTTGTTGACGGGAATTTTGGGTGTGTTATCTGTGTGTTGTAAAGACAGTTATCCAGTCGAACCTCGCGACAACCATAAGGGGCGGGGCAGCGTGTGGGGGATGGGAGGGGATAAATAATAATTCAGTGTAAAAAACAAACATTTTTAACCTCCTCTGCCGTGTTGCTCCTCTGTCCCTCGTAGCTGTAGGCACAGGCTCCCAGCCTGCCCTGCGGCCAATCCTGACGCTGCTGAAAGCAGCATCAGGATTGGCTGGGATCACCCAGCCAGGGTGCTCCCAGGCAGTCTGGGAGACTGTGCAGTCTCTCTCCAGCACAGCAACTGTGTTGCTGGGTGCTGGATACAGCTCACTGCACATGTGTGTTTGGCCGGCCTAAGACAGCCGGCCAAACACACATGCACTCTGAGGGGAGTGCTCTGTGCCTTCCAAGTCCAGTAGTCTCATTATGATAATGAGAACCTATGCTACACGGCGCCGCCAACCTTTGGTCAGGCACTAATTTGCAGATCCTCCTAAGTAGCTCTGTCTCACTATGCGCTAAAGGCACTTCAATACTATATACAAAGACATCAGTGGTATTGAGGACTTCCTCCCCAGCTTAGTAGGTAGTACTCATCTAAAGCTGTAGACTGTTGAAGCTTGAACCTTAATAGAATTAATTCCTATTTGGTGCCCTTGTCTCTGAACAAGTATCTTTACCATTTCCATAGCGAACCCGCAAACTGTAGTAATTACAGCAAACATGCGATCACCCCTCACTGCACAATTATTGACAAATGGCCTAACAGGTCAGGGGGGTCACATTACATTTGTTGTTGAGGCTCATCCAGCCTACAGAACTGAATCATTTTATTCTTGGATTCCAACAGTTGCTGGGAACACAAATACATTTCATTACTACATACCTGCTAACATACCTGCACAGTACAGAGCTTATATATATTTAGAGATACCTCTATCTTATCAAGACCATAATAATTATCTTGAGGGCACAACACCACATACAATATTACATGTTAGGTTAGGTCCTCTGAGCAATGATGGTCCTACCTGGCCTTTATTGGCCACATATATACCGCACCCTGGTTCAGCAACCTTGGCGGTAGCTGAGGTTTGCCGCTTATATACAGAGCTCACGGCAATCTACAGACTATTAGTACAGTTTCTAAAGCAAACATTAAATTCTAACCCAGCATATGCTGCCCCAGTGCAACCGCACATAGTTACGCCAGGCATTATTCCTGCAACTGTACATTCAATCATGGGTAAAGTACCCAAGCTGGATGAAATTCAGTTTTAATTAGCTCAAAAAATTAATGCGCTGGATGCAGTTCTTCCCCATGGGGTCCTCAGGATAAACATAGAATACTCACTATGTGCTTGCAATTTGAGATGGTTCCCACAGTAGATAACTGCAATACTTGGGGCATGGTATTTGCCAGACTCCATAGTACCGCACACAGTACACCAACACTTGCCAATCTTCCGGAGGTGTTAAAACAAATTCAAGATGAATACGGGGCTGCCCCAGCCCTGGATTTGGGGATACAATAAATGGGCAACTTTGCTATAGTGTCCTCTATAATATTGAGCAATCTCAAAGGGGAGGCAGTTGCATTAGCGGCTTTGGGACGTTCCTGCACAGGATCGAGAACTTGAGCTGCCAAAGATTAACGCCCAGACCTACTATAGTATTGGTCAAGATAGTCTGGGGGCCAGGCCCATTACACCACAATAACAGGGTAGATCTAATAAAGATTCTACCAAGCAAGTACCTGAAGGCTCTAAATAATGGTGGGATAAAAAAAAAAAAAACACCTCAAAAAGAAAGGGGAGAACCTCCGCATTCAGAGATCCCTCAAAACTGCCAGAATCTTAGAAATAGAGAAAGTATAAAACCACCTGACAGATGACAATATACTGATACATGCCAATCTTGTTCCTTTCAGGACTCAGCAGAAAAACGGAGTGAGAGGGATGGGTGGTTAGTGAAACTGAGAAAGGACTCACAACGCTTGCCTGAAGTTTCTGTTAAGAAAGAAGAGAAACTTCCCCAGCAAAAACCCAATTCAAAAACAAAAAAAGTGGCAGCAGTTGCAATATGACATGCCGCTCAGGAAGAAGGCTTTACTGAAGAACAGGAAGTGGGCACTAGCACTTCTAGACAGTGCAGCAGAGGACACAATAGTTTGCCGGGATCTTCAAGAGCATCTGGAGGTGGAAGCAACTGATGACTTCTTACAAGTTGAGACTGCGGACATGCTTGTCTCCACACCCGATAGGGTGTATAAAGTAACTATCCAATTACAAGAAGACATTGATCGCACAATCAACACCATCTTTTGGGATAACGTTGTTACCATTTATGATATTTTGCTGACTGAGAAGGATTGGCCACCAGAATTTGTCCGTAATCTCCCCTATGGGGAACTAAATAATTGAAAACTCTTTCTCGCCCTTGTTCACAGAAAGCTCATAGAAATTCACACCATTGATTGGGCAGTGATGCAAAGACCCGCGTTATGTTGCAACCACGTAGGGTGAGATAAAGAATCCCCCAATCATGTAATACCTATTAAATCCCAACACCAACCTCAACCCCAATATCCAATAAAACATAAAGTTAGAGTATCAGGGCATAATTGAACCCTGTGTCTCACCAATGAACAATTTGTTGTTCCCCGTAGCTAAACCAGACCATTCATACACAATAATCTTAGACTACAGACATTTAAACGGTCATACATGCACATTTGCCATACAAAATGCACATAGCACAACACATATGAACAATACAGTGCGCAAAAAATATAAACCAACCTTGGACATTTCCAATGGATTTTTCTTCTAAAATATAGTGCTTGAAAGGAGGGACGTCACAAGTTTCAGCGCCTTAGGTTCTCAGAAAAAAATGTTTCAGACTCCCACAAGGGTACAAGAACAGTCCAGACTGTTTTCAGCTCATGTCACATCTATTTTACATGACATTGACCCTGAGGCGTTGTCCTACATGGATTATATCTACCTTACAGATGACGACCTCATGCAACATATAAGATGTTTAGCCTGCATTCTTGTGGGATTTGCAGAAATGGTCTACAAATTCAACTAAAAAAAAAAAAAAAAACTAGCCTTCCTAAGTGTCCTGTTTATGGGATACGAATTATCAGATGAAGGCAAGAGCCTAGAACCCAAGTGTTTAGAAAAAATGCACACAACTACAAACTTCAAACACCATCAAAAAGATCCAGTCTTTATTGGGCTTTTTAAATTTTGGCAGAACATACATTCCAGACTATGCACGAATGCATTAAACCTTTATATGACTTGATACATCCTGACTTTTCCAGTAAATACTGGAGAGTCTAGCACACCTGCATTCTCAGAGCATTATACCAAGATACGCTTGCAGCTAAACATTTACATACAAGGGACAACAAAAAACACTTGGTCATCAGAGTGATTGCTGGTGCCATTGGTTTTGTTTCACCTATGTAATGTTCAATGAGGGTGAGAACATCCCTATTACATACAAATCACATTTGTACTCTACAGTAGAACAATGTTTTGCACCCACTGAGAAAATTCTCACTGCTGTTCAGATGGCTGTCATTAAAGTGAGACCTCTGGCCCAGGGGAAACCTACCATTGTCCTATCCCCCATCCCAGCCCTTGAGGCTGTTACTAAAGCTAGTGCTCCCAAAGCAAAATCACTACATCCATGTTGGATTCAATGAGCAACGTCTCTGACGGCCACTGATGTTGACTATATTTTGTACTCAAAATTACAAACTGGAGAATTTTTTTAAACATGAACTTGAATACCCACTTCCGGGCAAAGACATTTTTTACTGAACAATACCAAACAATTATATACAAAACATCAGTACTCTGCCACTTGTGCAGTTGTGAGTGGCTACATGAAGGATGGTAAATTTAATCCACAAAACATTTACATGCAGACCTTAGGGGACTGCCCTGCACAATTAGCAGAGCTCAAGGCTTTAGTGAAGAAACTGGAGCATGCGGATCCTGAACTGCTGACACTGATTGTATGTTATTCGTACTATTGTGTCCAGCCCTTTAATAAATATCTGTATTACTGTCACCCAAATGGGTTCATAGACTCAAAAGGTAATAACAATAAACATAGACTTCTGTGGGGGAAAGTAGCTGATCTGAAGAAATGCTACCTAATGCCATGTAGTACATACACTGGGACATCCACGTGTTGGAATATACGTTGCTGGCAAACCTTAGCTGATGAAGCTGCCAAATCAACAGTAAGTACAGCTTCTGTTACTGCAGTAACTCATTATAGAACACAATTGAATGATCAAACACTGGTTGCTGTGAAAGCTTCGACTGATGGCACACCCTTGCCAAAGGCTTATCCTGCCAAATATTCCTACTGCATATAATGCCTCAATGCAGCCCTAGTCGTAATACCAGGGGTGGGTAATCTTGTGATTCCCAATAAAGACCAAAGACCAGAATTGATCAAAGCAATGCATAAGGGAGTTGCTTCTGCCCATGATGGTTTGGCGGTTACAATATTATTGTTACAAGCACATTACTGGCCAGGTCTCTATAAACAGATCAAGCAGTATGTCCTTTGTTGTGACATCTCTCAGCAAATAAAAGGGTCCACCGTCAAACACCCACCGCAGTCACCCCTCCTAATTTCAAACAAACCATTACAATGTGTGTACTTGGACCACTGTTGTCCCCTGCCAACTGACAAATGCATACAAATACATTTTAGTCACTGTTGACTCATGCTCCAGATTTCTATGGGTTTGGTCCAACTGCATTATTTGTCTCCATTTCATCCCGAGGACAATAGTGTGGTGGGGGCATAGAAACTGGGATTTAAAGCAATCCTTAACAGCCAGAGTATTAGGCACGGGTTGTAGTTGGCTTGCTCACCTGTATGGAGTCCAGAGAGCATTTAATAATCTGCCCATAATGTCCCTGGGAGGCATACTTCATACAAATGCCTGTTGGGAACACAAATGTATGTTCCAGATCTTGATGATCCTGGCACGGAGGCAGCAGATACACCTTTTGACATAAATTAACATGCCTCTATCTTGCAGGACTTACAACAGTTCAGTGACAACAACATATCTGCTAGTTCTGCCTCCTTGGGAATAAAGGATGTACCAATAACATCTACTGACTGGATTCCAAAAGTTGGGGATCTAGTATGTGAAAATATTGCTGGGAAAGAGGAGTTTGGTCCTTCCTATCATGCACCGGTTACAGTCATGGGAATACACAGCACAGGAACTGTCATTCTACCACCGCTGCCTGGTTCTAAGGAAAATTGATTTGTCACTATCGACAATGTCAAGCTACACCATATGGCCGATCCTGCCAGCAGACCTAGAGGACTCCTGGGTGTTCATCAAATCCCTCTTACTACAGACCAGGATGTTCCTCTATGGGTTTTAAGCAGCAACACTGACACCACTCCGAGCTTAGGGAGAGTGGAAAATGATCTTTCATTAGTTCCACTAAACTCTTCTGTGACAATTAATGTCAACAACATTGAACAATTCTACTCAAATTCTACAAAAACGAATGGTATAGTGGACTAAGAACTCCCAACAGAGACGTCTGCTAGCTCTCCTCTTCCAAACACGGCTCCAATTTTTGCACAAACTGCTTCTGGATACTTATCCGACATAAATGACACTTTTACCTAATTGGACTCAAAATGTACTATTTTATTCTTCCATGGAACTATCTATGTCTCGTATTAATTGTACTAGCCTTCCTCTTTTGGATTGGGTCTGTCATTGTTTTCTTTTTACTGATACATGGTCGTTACCTTCCTGAATGCTCTACAGTTGAATTGGAGGATGAGGTCCTAAAACCACATTTATCTTCTCACAAAGCTTACAGAGACTTGTCCCTAGTGAACATTTCTGCTATACCAATTCCTGATGGGATTGTTTGGGATAAAATATTATTTGATATATAGGGCCCGACGGAGGTCATCCAAATTCTGAATGTATTTAATCTTTCCATAAATGATATGACAGCACCTGGAGTAGTCTCTAATGATTGGGATGTGAAAACATCTGATTCAATGATGTCTGATTTGCAATATTTCACTGTATTTGAAAGTGAGGATTTTATCAATCCAAAGAAAATTATGGAGATATGTTCTGTTATAATTATTATGGACCTCATTTCATTCACAGAGCAAGTATCCCAAAGACTATTTTTAACTTTACGCAGTGGGAATACTGTACAACTCTGCCAGTCGAAAACGCATACGGAAAGGTTTGCATATTTCTCTGGGCACAGTGTTAAAAATGCTGAGTCGTATTATTTTAAATTGCCAGCAATGGAAAGTCAACTCATTTTATTGACTGATTCAAAATTGATTGATTCTGAATACCTTCTTTCCAGGTTAGGGATAGAAGGCTATGAATATTAATTGAAGTCGATAGACCTAAAACAGATGTGGGCGGAACTAAAAATTGGCAAATAAGGGGGAAGGAATCTTTATTTACAGCATGCCTGATACCTGTTCAAATGATATTTTTAAATGAAACAGCACTCCAGACAAGTTGTTTAGGCTTAGCAAAAATTAAGGATTTGAAAGCGGCCAGTATTCCTACCACTGCTAAATTTGATAAATGGGAAAAGTGCATAAATGTAACTGAAGATCAGCTGGATGAGTGAGTCCAGAATGGAATATTTAAAACATCACTTTCACATCCTGGTTGCTGGTTATTGTGGCCAGTGGACACCAATGGGTATCATACAGGCTTTGTAAACTCCACTGGGGTTTTAGAACAAATAGGCCAAAGCCTCGGTATGTGCCATAGGAACACTCAGGTATAGGGACAACATACAGTGTAGGGAAATAATGTCAGCAATGGGTGAAAAGTTCCTCACTTGATGCTGGTAAAGAAAACCTAATTCTCATGTCTAACAACACAGATTCTCAGGATTTCCTGTTAGGCCCCAGAAGACAACACAGAAAGTGTTTCTTATATGCAGTATCTAATGAAATTTGGAAACTTTCCCAACAAGAAGCTGCTGCCTGGTAAAGGCAAATAGATCAGGAAAATTTACAGAAAGCATTAGCCACTGTAGATAGTGGGATTAACACCTTGTCTGACTGGATATACACTTTAATCAACATTGTCTCTTCTGCAATAGATATAGTACAAAGTGACATGTCAACTTTACATCATAGACAGAGTCAACTAAGGTCTATTTTGCAGTTAGGTTGGACACTACAAACATTGAAAGCAGGTCACGTTCCATGGCAACACGTTAGCGCAAGGGACATATATTCTCAACATTTAATTTAACTAGACAACAACAAATAATGGCGAAGAAGGAAGCAATTTATGTCATGCTAAACATTGAGAAATTAGAAAAGTTGCCTTTTACTGTGGCTGAAATATAATCGGCTGAATGGTTAATACGTTATTAATCTGCCTATTTCAACACTTCAATTCACATCTTCCTTGAAACACATTCCAGTAGGCAGATAGGAAAGCTGGGAGATAGTTATATACACAAGGTGTGAGAGTTTCTCTTCTCGTACAAATGTTTCAATGGCATGAAATAGGTCTTTCGTAGCAGGCAGTAAATGAAAGACTTCTGTGAGCCATTCAATGGTTTGTAAGCTACTGTCCTTGCACAGGGCTTGTTATTTAAAAGGTGTTTGAGTCCCCTTGATTAGACCTGCGTTGCAGGTGCTCTCAAATGGAAGCTATGTGTTCCTTAACAGTGAGAGCTGTTGTGGAATGTGAGCGGGAATAGCTTATGTCATTTTGGTCTCCCAAACTGTCACCTGTTGCAGGAATGTCCTTTTTTCCCTTACACAACAAAGGGAAGTAGCAGAGATTTGGCCTTATATTGCTACTTTAGATGTGAATTTTGACAAGTTGAGCAGACTCAAGGCTTTATTCTTTCAAAACCATGTGGCGCTTACATCTGCACGCAAGACCTATGCACTTCAAGTTGCAAGGCCATCTGCAGAGATTCAGTCCCTTTTAATTCCAAACTTTCCGAGACACTTTGTGGATTCATGGGACGAATATTAAATGTGTCCAGTACTATTGGAATTGCAAATTTTTAAGGCTGTTGGTTCTGGTTTCATTCACACCTTTCTCTCTATATTTGGCTTTATGCCTTCAGGCATACATGCAATATTTTTTTAGTGTTTTCGGGGAATTTACGAGGATTGATGGCACTCTTCTGTTGGTGTTTTTTTCTGCACAATGGCTGTCCCTTCACAACAAGGAGAGCTGGATGCACTTCCACCAGCACAACTGTGTTGTGAACGCATGATGCAGTATTTCGGAGCACCACTCCTGGAAAAACTGGAATGCGACTGGTCTCTGTAATTTAGAACGGTTTTGGATTGTCTGCGGCCAGTGTTTCGATGACTTTAGTGCCTTTTCGAATGTGCACCGAAAGTTTGTCTTTCTACACAGTGCTAACTTTCATTGGACGCTGATCTGTTGATGTTCTCACTGAGGGCTCATTACCAGATATGCGCTTTGAGGGTGTGTTTGCTACGGAAAGCTGTCTATGAGTTGCCTTTCATGGATAATGCAGCTCAAAATCAACATTGGGCACAACACTGAACAATGCTGCCTGAAAATGCTGACAAGCTGAACTAACCGTGAACTGCTCATTGTTTAATAAATTTTGCTTAGCTGAAACCTTTGTATGAACCGATGGACAGGAGATGATAAAACTGGAAATGTAGCAACTAAACGTGTAAAGCACTCTGAGTGTACTTTCCCAGGATGTGAACAATGAAGACATTGACTGGAGAAGAAGATGCAACTTTTTCAATAACTGACTTGCCGGATGATGAGGACATCGTAAAGTGAACCGATCAACAACATGAAAACTGTGTAATATTAGAATTCATAGATTTTAGTTCCAAAAATTATTTGGTAGAGAAAAATCATATGATTAATTGACCAATTAGGAATTGGGGGATAGTCTAGGTGATTTTGATATAACAATGTGACAGAGGGGATACACTTAAGACATTATTCCAAAATTGATGCGATATTGGGGAGAAGAGAGTTGAGATTCTGTCATTGGGCTCATAATCTTTGAGAGCCTGATGTGATATTGATCGACTGATGACCTGAAGATGAAGACTGACTTTGTTGCTGATCCACACCGAGGATAGGTAGATATGACAATGTGACATAAACTACCTTTTGTGCCATTTCTTTCTAGGTACCAACTGTGCTGTCTAAATAGTTTTTCTCTTAGCCAGATGTTTTCCAAATTCATGTTCTAAACTGTTTTCGCATGAAGTCTCACATGCTGATGCTAATGCAGGTTAGGTGAGGTTTCCTACTCTATGATACTGACAGAATTACAGAAACAAATGATTGACGGACTGGTTTGCTGAACTCTGCTACTTATGTTGACTTATTCGCATTTGATTCAATTGATGATTTATGCTAATGCTCTGGAGTGTATTCTAATGCAAGTTTTGATTAGGATATGCTTTTGGTGTTTGCTAATGAATTAATGAGAGAATTGCTCGAATTGAATGAAGTTTTGAAATAATCTCATGGCTTAGTATTGTAATAAATAGGGAAATAAAATTACTAAATGTATACTGAGTTGTGGTTATTCATGGATGAAAGGCCATGGTGTGATGATTACTAATTGTTGATTAAAGACTATATTAATGGTTATTGAATTCTGTGTATTGATTAATGAGAAGCATTGGTCACATCATAGCTACGATAATCCATGCAAATCAAAAGGTTCCACGACCTATGTGCATCCCCTTGTAAGTTTACCTATGAAGGACCAGACGCGTTAACAAAAGCATCTCCAGAGGCTGGGGGAGGATACCCTTCCCCACCCTGTTACACCTATTTCCAAACGGAGAGGGTGTAACACACTCCTCCCAAAGGAAATGCTTTGTTCTGCTTTCCTGTGACCGAGGTGCTCAGACCCCAGGAGGGCAGAACCCCGTTTGTGAGGTGGCAGCAGCTATAGCTGCAGAGCAAGCCTCAGAGAGCTGGTTTGGAAGTACTGGGTGCCCATAGTGGAGCCCCCAGGATGCATGGAATTGGCTCCCCAATACCGGATTTGTAATGGTGAGACAATTCAGTGATCTTAGACACCTTACATGGCCATATTCAGAGTTGCCATTGTGAAGCTACATATAGGTATTGACCTATATGTAGTGCACACGTGTAATGGCGTCCCTGCACTCACAAAGTCCGGGAAAATTGCCCTGAACTATGTCGGGGCACCTTTGCTAGTGCAAGGGTGCCCTCACACTTAGTAACTTTGCACCTAACCTTCAGCAAGTGAAGGTTATACATATAGGTGACTTATAAGTTACTTAAGTGCAGTGAAAATGGCTGTGAAATAGTGTGTGCACTATTTCACGCAGGCTGCAATGGCAGGCCTGTGGAAGGATTTGTCTGAGCTCCTTATGGGTGGCAAAAGAAATGCTGCAGTCCATAATGATCTCCTGGAACCCCAATGCCCTGGGTACCTAGGTACCATATACTAAGGACTTAGAAGGGAGGTCAAATTCACTAGCCTATAGTGACAAATTTAAAAGCAGAGTGCGCATAATCACTAAGGTTCTGATTAGCAGAGCCTCAGTGACACAGTCAAACACTATAAACACCACACACATTAGGCCATAACCTAAGAGCCTGTCTGGTTGGAGTCTTCCTCAACCTCCCCGCCCCCTCTGTCTGATCTGGACCACTTCTGAGTCCCTGGTCATCTTGGAGGTGAACATTTAAAAGGAACTCCTTATTGGGGTTCTTCCCACTGCCAAAACTTCTTTCAATACAGAGACCCCTCAAACTTTTAAAGTTTAGATTCTCATATGTTGTTTTCACAACTCTAGGGATAGCTTCTACAGAAGACATATTGAAAGAGAAAAAGTTTAGGAAAGTGAGTACAAAGTTAGTAGAATAACAGAGCTATGTTTTTAGAGAAAATAAGAAAACTTTTCAGAACTTTGTAAAAACTTTTGCAAAGTTTAAATAACTTTTTAGAAAGTTAGAACATTACTTCTAGGTATCTACTATGTATGCTATAAGTATTGGAGCAAGCTTTTCTTGTGAAAAGCACCAGTAACAAAGTGGTAAAGCAATTGCAAATACTTATCCCACCGCTGCACCACCAATGTAGGAGTCTGGCCTGGTTTGTAGCGGGTACCTTGGGTACTTACACCTTACACCAGGTCCAGTTATCCCTTATTAGTGGAATGTAGAAGTGTTCTAGCAGCTTAGGCTGATAGAGGTAGCTATAGCAGAGCAGCTTAGGCTGAACTAGGAGACATGCAAAGCTTCTGCAATACCTCTTATAGTTACACAGTGCATATACAGATTTAAAGACAATACTCAGAGTTACCAAAAATAAAGGTAGTTTATTTGGGTGACACAGTACCAAAAATATCTTAGAGGCAATACTCCTTTTGGAAGTAAGTATTATACACAATTTATACACTAGACACTAAAATAAGGTAGGCAATTACACATAGGATATTGCAAACAATAGGAAATGCTATATAATGCAATGGGAGAAAATAGGTATAGGGGCAACACAAACCATATGCTAAGAAAGTGGATTGCAAATCACAAATTCCCCTTAGACATGTGTAGTGTGTGCAGAATCACTGGCAGAGTAAGAATACAGTAAAGTTAAGTAAATTACCCCATCCCAGAGCCCAGAAAAGCAGGAGTAAAGTACTGCAAGTTTCCTTAAGACAGACTATACCTTGTGATTTGAATTATTGTCAGAACCAGCAAGTCTGCAAACAACAAATGGTGGATTCCTGGACCTGAAGACCTGCAAAGGAAGGAGACCAAGTGCAGAAGTCAAAAGAAGTTCCAGGAAGGATAGAAGCCCCTGCCAACCTAGAAAAGGGTACAAAAGAAGAGTCACCGGTTGGACGAAGACTCCAGAAATGCACCCAAGGAAGATGGCAGCGGGTTCTTGCATAATGCACTGGATGTCCCACGTCGTGAAGTTGGATGCAGGCGAGTTTTGGTGCTGGATTCCTCCAACAGGCCTTGGTTCCGGCAAAGTCGTGTTTTGCATCAACTAGACGCTATCTGGACCCAGGAGGGACCTGGGGGCCTCAACTCTATGTAATGAGGAAGAGGGGGCTCTCAGCACTTCAGAGAGCCCTGAGGACACCAGATAGCACCTACAGGAGTCCCAGGACACGGGAACAAAGGAGGTGCAAAATGTGGTTGGTGCAGCACTACAAAGGAAGGTCCCACGGTGCCGGAGAACAACTCAACAAGTTGAGTGTCACAGGATAGAGTGCTGGGGACCTGGGCCGGGCTTTGCGCAAAGGAATTTTGGAAACAGTGCACAGAGGCCTCAGGAGGTGAAGACGACGCTTTGCACAGGGGTACTGTCATTCTGGGAGAAGTCAAGGTCTTACCTCCTCTAAATTGGAACAGCAGGACCTCAGGACAGTCTGTGTCAATGGGGTTCACCCTCTGTGTTGCAAAGAGCATGCTCATTGCCAGGAGAGGGGTCCAAGTGAACCGGTCGTTGACTTAGAAGGTGTCTGCATGAGCAGGGGAATGACTCTGTTACCCCATGGGAGAATTCTTCAGTCCTTCTGGTGCAGGGTGAAAACAGGGAGTCCTGGGAGCATGCACATTGTGGAAAATGTTGCAATTGCTGGCTGGCTGGAGCTGAAGTTGCAGAGGAAAAGGATCCCTTGTGGATACTTTGTTGCTATTACAGCAGTTCCTGGAGCAGGCTGCGGTTGATCCAAGGTCAGAGGATGAAGTAGTAATTGCAGGAGGATTTCTGAAGGAAACTTACAAGCAGAATCTGAAGAGAAACCACAGGAGAGACCCTAAATAGCCCTGAGAGGAGGATTGGCTACCTTATCAGGTAAGGACCTATCAGGAGGGGTCTCTGACGTCACCTGCTGGCACTGGCCAATCAGAGGCCTCCAGAGTGCCCCCATACCTTGCAAAGCAAGATGGCTGAAGTCTGGGACACACTGGAGGAGCTCTGGGCACCACCCTTAGGGTGGTGATGGACAGGGGAGCGGTCACTCCCCTTTCCTTTGTCAAGGATCGCACCAGAGCAAACACAAGGGGTCCCTGAAGCACAGTAGAGTGGCTTATGCAAAGAGGGCATCATCTGTGCCCTTCAAACCATTTCCAGAGGCTGCGGGAGGCTACCCCTCCCCAGCCTGTTACACCTATTTCCAAAGGGAGAGGGTGTAACACCCTCCTCCCAAAGGAAATGCTTTGTTCTGCCTTCCTCGGACTGAGCTGCTCAGACCCCAGGAGGGCAGAACCCTGTCTGTGAGGAGGCATCAGCTGTAGATTCTGTGCAAGCTTCAGAGAGCTGGTTTGGAAGTACTGGGGGTCCATAATGGAGCCCCCGGATGCATGGAGTTGGCTCCCCAATACCAGATTTGGAATGGGGGGACAATTCCATGATTTTAGACACCTTACAGGGCCATATTCGGAGTTACCATTGTGAAGCTACATATAGGTATTGACCTATATGTAGTGCACGTGTGTAATGGCGTCCCCGCACTCACAAAGTCCCGGGAATTGGCCCTGAACTATGTGGAGGCACCTTTGATAGGTCAAGGGTGCCCTCACACTTAGTACCTTTGCACCTAACCTTCAGCAAGTGAAGGTTAGACATATAGGTGACTTAAAGTTACTTAAGTGGAGTGAAAATGGCTGTGAAATAGTGTGTGCACTATTTCATGCAGGCTGCAATGGCAGGCCTGTGGAAGGGTTTGTCTGACCTCCTTATGGGTGGCAAAAGAAATGCTGCAGCCCATAAGGATCTCCTGGAACCTCAATGCCTGGGTACCTAGGTACCATTTACTAGGGACATATAAGGGGGGTCCAGTGTGGAAATTGAAATTGGTAAATGAAGTCACTAGCCTATAGTGACAAATGTAAAAGCAGAGAGAACATAAGCAATGAGGTTCTGATTAGCAGATCCTCAGTGACAAAGTCAAACACTATACACACCACACACACTAGGCCATAAACTAAGAGCCCAGGGGTCCTGACCAGCAGGAACCCAGTGAGACATGCAAAAACATAATGACATACAGGTAAAAATGGGGGTAACCTGCTAAGAAAGATGGTACTTTCCTACACTCTCCTTGTCACAATTTTGCTTCCAGTGTGTTTTATGATCCAAGTTATTGCAGTACTTGCCTTTTTATCTAAGATGCAGTTACTTCAATAAACCTTATTAAACTATACTCTGCATCTGTTTGTGTTTGCCTGTGTGAGACTAATGTAACTGAGAGAAAGGGATGAGATCTGATCGACCATGATTCCCCTGAGGAGTCCTTTCTGTCATGTGCCAGGTTGCCACTATCAACCTGCTCACGGGTGGAGATGAGACACTTCTAGTTGGCCTGAAAAACCCAGATTAGGCCGACATGTGTCACCTGGTGTGGGATTGTACTCAGTGCCCAACAATTCAGGTGATTATGCCTCTCAAATCTAGTAGTCTCAGTAGGATAATGAGTACCTACGCAACAGGTGGGTTTCTTCTTGGAGTGGAGGGTTATGGGTGCTTGTGGAGGAGCAGGTGTGACAGGGGAGGACTTGGATTTGTAAGGGATGAGTTTGGAACTGGGGATGGAGGGAACAGAGGAAAGGGCAAGCTCGAAATGGCTTTTTGATTTCTCCCATTGTGAAGCTTTTTTGATTTTCTTTTCTCATCTTTCCCTTATGTGTCTTTTGCTCACAGTAAATGCTTGAGGCAGAAAAATAAGTGCCGGCCCTAAAAAAAAAGTGCCGGTGATCCGTACCGGAAACAACAAGCACAGGTTAAGCACTGACTTGATGGCATTCACAATAGCAGTCTGACCAACAGAGATGTTCCTCAGGAGGCCAATAGCCTCCTCTCTCAGGGCAGCAGGAATAACAGCGGCTGGGGCAGAGGTGTCTAAACCAAAGGAGACATCCACTATCTTGGGTAAGCGGGCATGACCAACTGGGTGGGGAGCAACAGGGAGGGTGGAGGTAGAACTGGGGGTGGGGGACAAAGATGGTACAGGAGTATGTCCTGATGGTCCGCCACCACTAGGACGAGGCCACTGGAGGTTGATTCCGATGATGAAGATGTAGATCCATTCTCCTCCATGGCACTCCCCTCATCCTCTGCACCACTTAGTCCCTCTGTGTTGGTGGAGTCCAAAAAAGAGGTACCGTGGCCATATGCTTCCCCACTTGGTCGTACCCTGTCTCCTTCGTTTGCCTGGGCTGATGCTGAAAAATCAAAGAGAAAAAGGACCACCACATCTTCCTGCTCACACTTGAACAACAGCTGTGATTAGCAAACATTACCATGATGTCAAGAAGGCCCCAGCTACAAACTCCACCAAAATGGCCTCTACACATACCATACTATATGCATGCCTACCAAAAACAATTATCAACAGTTGCCCACAGGAAAATCAGGATCTCAGACAAATACAATTGGGTGGCTGAACTTGTGAAATCACAGTAACCATTGAACAAATAGGAGACCACATCACCTTCAATGCTTTGCCTCATGGAGCATACCTCAGTTATCTGTTGTCATACAAAAGTAGGCTAATGCCAAGTTCATTCCCACATATCACACACAAAAGTCATGCAGATATTTATTTGTCAGATACACAATAACACAACAATGTGAAATGATGCTCCCAGAACATGCCATATTGCTAAGAACAGTACAATTGCCTGAGGAAGGTGACATGGAATTACTCATGTCACACTGGAAACATTTCAGCTATGTCCACTTCACCAAGTGAAATTTGCCATGAAGGTAGTGCTAATGTTGCTCAGATATGTCACATATTTGGAGTGTAAATGTACACTATAGACATAATGTGCAAATTCACAAGGAGAATGCAGTGTCCAGGTGCAGGTCAGGGGGCCAGCAAGGCAGTCCTTCTTCTGTAGTTCTTCCTTGTTAGAATCTGGTAGGGATCTGAGGTGTGGGTGCAGGTCTGCCAGTTTTATCCTTGCTCCTGGGTGAAAAACAGGGGTGTCCTGGTTCTCCAATCAGGTGCATGGACCTTTGCCCTGTGGTAAGCACTTCCTGGGAAGAGTGGCAAAAATCAATCCCAGGGAGCAACATTCTTCAAAAATCCATCATGGCTGAAAGTGATTTTTGGAGGTTGCATCTGGGTGAGCCCACCCACTAGTGTGGCCAAAAATCTTAAACACACCCTTCTCCTGTCCTCTCCTAATCTAATCAGGGGGACCTAATTGTCTTGGTTTGCAGGATGTGAGGGAGGTGCTGGGTTGCTCCAAATGTCCTTCCATGCCTTTGAAGACCAGTTTGGCAGCCCTCCCCTTCCTGCCTCTCCATCTGCTGAGGGAAGAACTCCTCCCCAGGCACATCTCTTTGTGTTGAGCCAGGCCACTTCATACCTCATGAAGGCAGCCTGGTCAGGCTGCCAGAGGCTGGCCAATCAGAGCAAAGCAGCAAAAACACTGCAGGACTGTGGTTGGCAACTTTTCAGGTAAAGTTTAAAACTCCCTACCCGAACAAGTTATATTAAATCCAACAACTGGAAGTTGTGGTATTTATTATAATAATTAATTTGATACACAACTTGAGGTATCTTTTACTTAAGGGGACTTTTAAAATTCAAATAAAGTCTCCCCATTCTAGCCTATGTGGGCCATTCACTACAATAAGGGAAAAACAAATTTGGCTGTTTTACCTCACCAGGGCTTATAAAACTATTGTTATAAGGTCCCTGCTTATAGTTACATGGCACCCAGCCATAGGGGCACATAAGGCACACCTTAGTGGTGACTTATATGTAAAAATAAGGTAGTTTAAGACTTTGGATTGACTTTTAATTCCAAAGTAGAATTTGCATGTAACTTTAATTTAAAAGCAGCCAGCAAGGCAGGCCTGCCTTTAAAATGACACTGGGCACCTCAGCAGTGCACCTTTGGGGGGACCACCTATGCTGGGGTCCCTAAACCTACATGTCCTACCATATACTAGGGACTTATAGGTAGGTTGATTTAGCCAATTAAAATTAGCCTAATCTGCATGCTCATTTTATACAGAGCACAGGCCCTGGGACTGGTTAGCAGTACCCAGGGCACCACCAGAGTCAGGAAAACACCAGCAATAAATGAAAAATGGGGGCAAAAAGACAAGGGGCCTCTGCAATCAGCCCCGTTTACTCACACTAGCCCCCCCCCATCAGCCCAAATGCCCAGGAGGCTCACCCCAACCCTGGGAGAGTCTTCCTGGTTTGTTAGGCGAGGAAGACAGTGAGGAAAACTGGCTGTCCCTTTGCAGGGCCTACTCTGCCTTACATCCTCCTGTTATGGTCACTCCCTCTGGGTAGTGAACCTATCCCAAAAGTGAAAGGACCCATCTTAAACTGAAACTTGCCTCTTGTCGGGTCTTCCTCCTCTCTCTCTTCCAACTTGGGTAGTGAGGTGCCCACCTCCCCAATCCCTAACTCTGCCAGGGGCGACACATAGCTTACCCAAAGAGGTCACCCAACACTTGAGCAACCCCACCATGACCAACATGGTCAGGGGGCCTACTTTGCGTTTGACCCTTGGGTCTGCCTCCCAGGCCAAGTGCAGTGCTGCCATGAATGCCAGCACCCAGCAGAGGCTGCTGGCAGCTGTCAGCACCCAGAACCACACCCTATGCTCTCCACTGACAGGAGGCTGAGCTGCTTTAGGGTCAACTCTGGGGTCCTGGCACCCCTCCTGCTGCCTAGAGTGGGGGGGTTACCACCTCCTGTGGCAAACACCCTCCTTCCACTCTCCCTTCTGTCAGTGCAGGGGCAACACCCTGGAGCTGGACAGCTGTGTGTCTACTCAGGACTTCTTTGGGGTCAGGTGAAGCCTCACCAGTGCTAACTCTAAGCTCCCCTCTACTGGGGCAGAAGACCTTTGGCTCCCTGGAACTATCTTTAAGCGTGGCCTACCCTTCATTTTCTTTTTTCCTTTTCTTGGGAACCCCTGTCTCCTAACTATAGGGACTGGCTCCCCAGGACATTGGGTTGGAGGGGCACCCTGGGCGACCGTCTGGGTCCAGACTCACTTCTGGGAGGTCATTGCCTAAGATCCAATCTAGGCGGAGGTCAGTACTGACTACCTCCCTAAACCAGTTAAGGATACCCTCCCTTTCTAGGGGCAGTATGGCTACAGGTTTGGAGGTGAACTCCCCTGTGGCTATCCTGACTTTTCTAGTCTCCCCTGGGACATAAGTGTCTGTGGTCACCAACGGTCACTCACTATGGTGTGACTGGCACAGATGTCTATCAGGCCAGTGGTAGGGATCCTACTCACCTGAACAGGATGAAAGTGTCTACTCCCACCCTCAGGGATCACTAGCTTACCATTTGGTCCAGTCTCCCAACCCAATGCTCTGAGGAATTCATCATCTAAGGGGTCCTCCTACGTGGCTACACTGGACAGCCCAGTACTAACCACTTTCCTTGGGCAGGCTGCTGTTAGGGTTTGTACACAGCAAAGAGCATGTCCCCTCTCACTGCACTAGTGGGTTCTGTAATAGCTCCCTTTTAAACTTACTATTGAAAGCCTTTCTTGTTATCTCACCTTCCCCCCCCCCTAGGCTTCTGTGTATGTTGTTTAATGTGCTGTTTTGTTTACACATTGGGCCTTGCTTTTACCAAGGCTTCTTTAAAACACTCCTCCCTAGGCCATGTGTTAATCCAACTCATTTGCATAATAACTGAAACTCTGCACACCTTTCAAGAACATGTGCAGCATGTGAGGACCACACCCAGCTCTTCAAACCACACCCAGCTCTGCACACCTTCCAAGAACATGTGCAGCATGTGAGGACCACACCCAGCCCTTCAAACCACACCCAGCCCTGTCTATAAAAGGCATCCCCCGAGCCTCACCCAGTGCTTGTGCTCGTCTACCTCCCGCTTACCTGAGAACAGATCCCTCGGCGCTGGCACTCCTGCTCTTTACAGACTTTCATTGACTTCAATGGGCGCAGCTTCTGGCTCTTCCTTCTTCCGGTTTCCGGTTCCTCCTTGCTTCAGCCTCTCTCCTATGAGTAACCTGCAAAAGAGAAAGAAGACAAGGTTAGACTGATCAGTATCTCTTGCCAGCAACAAGTAAGTGCAAAACCTTTTATTACCTGAAAGAACTTTGACAACAATTTCTGGATTCGTGTATAGACAATTTGAAACGAAATACCTTCCACGAACATTGTGATTCAAACTCTTTCTTACAAGAATATTTTGCAGAACTTTGTGAAGCAAACATTGTTTTTTCTCATGGAACTTTTAAGAATCGAACAGTGGAAACCATTAACAGCAAGGCAAACAGTAAATCAAGGACTCGCACAAATTACATGCTGTATTTTGATGTAAAAGTACAGTATTTGTTTTATAAAAGATTCTGGAAATATGGGAAAAAAGTTTTACAGTAATAGAAAACACATCCCAGAGCAGCAACACATTCCAAACCTGGAAACTAGAGACCAGGATCCAAGAGGTACTTTTAGAAGAGAATTTCTAATAAATAAAGGGATATTCAGGAACCCATTTAGGAATAGGTTGCACTTATCTGTTCTTTGTTTATGTTTCATTAGGCACCAGTTTCTACAGAAGTCAGAAAGGGCCGCAGATTTGTGCAGCACTTCAACAGTGGAAACGCTAGAACGGTGTTGTCTCTCTTTTTTTTATTTTATCCACTTCCCCCCTTCCCTTGAGCTTCTGTTCTTAGTGCACTGTTTTAAAAACTAGTGTGCTGGAACAAGCAGTTTCAGGGTGGGGTCGGATTGTCTTCAACCTCCATCAGAACTGAACAAGAACTCAGGTGAGCTGGGCTTTGACAGCTGCATCTCTCCTGAAGTGACCTGTCTGCTGACAGACAAAGCAAGCCTTACAGTCCCACAGCTTTTAAAGTGCTCTACATTTTGCATCACACCTCTTTAAAACGTGACAAATTTTCAATATTACCATTAACCAATGTAATGTTAAAATAATCAGTTTAAACCATTTCAAACTCTTCATTGGCCTTTACTCCCTACATTACACCAGGCCCTATAAGTTCAGTTAAAACCCCTCTTAAACCTATTAGAAATTAGTCTTGGCACAGGTTACATTAAAAAATCTCATATCTATTAGTAACCTAAGTGCTTGATCCTGATTAATAATATTATATTCCTTAAAAATGTAACAATCCAAAAGTAAGTGTTGCATGCTAAATTTCCATTGTAAGCCACATGTACATAGGCCCTGGGTATCCTTGAGAATTGCTTTTGCTTTGGGGTCCCTATAGCCTGGGTTCAACCCAATTCGGAACTGTAACACTGTGTCCCTTAGTCTTTGGTTAGGTAGAGCCTCTCAATAGTGGAACTTTTCCGGGTTTCTCCATCCCCGACCATAGCCTGAGTTGAAATTTTACTCTCCAAATACTTCAGATCTATTTCTCTTGCCCTTACCTTCACTATTGTTCATAAATCTTGTTTCGGAATTTGTACACCATGCCACTAGGGTAGGCCTAAGAGAACACAGATCTTGTCCAACCGTCCTTTCACTTGTAACGCCCAATACAACTTGCTTGCTATTATTTCTTTTTTACACAATCTCGCGATCTTACAAGTCCCCACGTCTCTTATGCTTAACCAAAACTTCAGTGCAGCTTGTAGTCCCTGGTAAGTCCATGCCGTCATTTGACATTCTGCTATTATAGCTTGTAACATACTTGAGGGAGGTAACGATAGCATACGCTTTACGCAAATGCTTTCTTCTGTCTCCCAGTTTAGTTTCCCTGAGAGTGTTAGAACTTCCACCCCGTATTGAAACTGGGGATGTACCATGGCATTAAAAGCAGAAATAACCGGCTGGAGGGAAGGACCCCCATATTTGCTACTAAATTGTTTCAATCCCCAGACCGATGATAAAGCTTTATTTTTTAGGGCTTCAATATGATCTTTCCATCTCAAATGTGAATCAAACCACATTCCTAGATATTTAGACGTTTTTACCTTCTCTATTTTTTCTCCTCCTAACAGATAAGTAAATTTGCTCTTCTCTTTCCCTGTAGACATTATTTTTGTTGTTTCCATATTTACTACCATTTTTTCCTTTGGCAATAGGAGTGGAACACCTCTAATTTCCTTTGTAGCCCTAACTCTGTCATATCCATTATCACCATATCATCAGCATATAATAGGCAGGAAACATGTACGCCATCCATTTTTGGACTTAAGCCTTTAACTCCCTGCAACACCCCAGGCAAGTCCGACGGAAATAATGTAAATAATATTGACGCCAACATACAACCTTGGCACAGACCATTCTTTATGGGGATCTTTTTTTAAAGTGAACCACTCGTGTCTAAAATTACTTGGGCCCAATTTTGTGAATTCAGACCCTGAAGGAGAAATAATAAGTCTAAATCGATCCCTAACTGTCTTAGCATGTCCCTTAGCAATTTCCTATCTACCAAATCAAATGCGGTGCGAAAGTCCACAAAGCAGCAAAATAGGCTTCCTTGCATTTCAATTGATTTTTTTGCTAATGACCACAGACTAAAGCAGTGGTCAGTTGTCGAGTGCCCTTCCTTAAATCCGCCTACTGGTATCAGATCATTTTCCTCTGCCCATTCTTTGATTAGCCCCAGCAGTATCTTTGTGAACTCATTTTCACCTACGTCTAAAAGGCTTATCAGCCAATACTTTTTAGTTGTATTGGGTTCTCCTTTTTATGAATCGGTCTTATCATGGCACCCTTCCAGTTCTCTGGGAAACAGCCGTAATCAAGGATTTTACAAAATGTATCATGGAAAAATAAAGTCCACCAATCAATGTTTTTTTTATTGATACTGCTGGGAGATTGTATGGGCCAGCCGCTTTAGTTAATTTAAGTGCTACAATAGTTTCTTTTATTTTTTGGGGCAAAAGCTAATCACGTGCTTTCACCAGTATTCCTAGTGACACCACTTCCTTCCTCAGCATTGGTGCCTTTATATACAGTAGACAAATATTTATACCAATCCTCTTCTCCAACCAAACACCGCATGGTTTCTGACATTTTCCCCTCCCTTACCAACTGCCAGAAGCACCTGATATTCCATGTTCTTATCACTTCAATCACAGTATCCCAATCTTTGCTAACTTATTCCTGTTTCCTCTGTGTTATAAAAGTTTATAACTTTGTTTTGCCTGACAGAGAGCTTCACTTCTGTATCAGTAGAGTGTCTTTTCCTATATTCCCTTTATAATCTTCGCATCTTTTGCTTTTTACATCCACATTCCCAATTATACCATACTTTGCTATTATTATTAATTTAGTTTTTAGGCAGTCCACCATTAATGCAATACCCCTATTATAACCTTCAAACATATCTTTTGGATCTTCCTCCATTGTAAGGTTTGGATAATTTACTATCAATTCATTGAGTGCTTCTGAACTACTTTCTGTAAGGCGGATCGTTATCCTACGAGGGTACTCAACTAGCACTGTCAATGCCTTTTCTCTTTGATTTTTATCGGCTGACCGTATTGTTAATCGGAGTGGCCAATGATCGCTGCCCTCTATATGCTCAACCTCAAAGTCCTGCACTTCTCTAAAGGACCAGGGGACATATTTATACTCTGTTTGCACCGGATTTGCGTCGTTTTTTTTTACGCAAATCTGACGCAAAGCTAACTCCATATTTATACTTTGGCGTTAGACCCGTCTAGCGCCAAAGATCTTGGAGTTTGCGTCATTTTTTAGCGTGGACACCTACCTTGCGTTAATGATATGCAAGGTAGGCGTTCCCTTCTAAAAAATGACTCTAAGACATGTGCGCCTTATTTAAACTCCCGTGCAAAAATGACGCACGGGAGTGGGCGGGCCTGAAAAAATGATGTCCAGACGTTTTTGCGTCATTTTTTAACGCCTGGTCAGGGCAGGCGTTAAGGGACCTGTGGGCTCGGAAGGAGCCCAGAGGTGCCCTTCCATGCCCCCAGGGACACCCCCTGCCACCCTTGCCCACCCCAGGAGGACGCCCAAGGATGGAGGGACCCATCCCAGGGAACTTAAGGTAAGTTTAGGTAAGTATTTTTTGTAATTTTTTTTTGTGGCATAGGGGGGCCTGATTTGTGCCCCCCTACATGCCACTATGCCCAATGACCATGCCCAGGGGACATAAGTCCCCTGGGCATGGCCATTGGGCAAGGGGGCATGACTCCTGTCTGTGCTAAGACAGGAGTCATTTCAATGGGGGTTGGGAGTAAAAAAAAATGGCGCAAATCGGGTTGAGGCCAATATTTTGCCTCAGACCTGACTTGCCCCATTTTTTTACGCCCAAGCTCCATTGTCCCCTACGCCGGCGCTGCCTGGTGTGGGTCATTTTTTTTTACGCACACCAGTCAGCTGCGCCAGCTAACGTGCTTCAATAAATAAGGCGCCCGCATGGCGCTTTGGAATGGCGTTAGCCGGCGTTAACATTTTTGACGCACAACTGCGTTGGCGCAGTTGTGCGTCAAAAAGTATAAATATGGCCCCAGGTATTTACAAAAGCATAATAAATGGGGCATACCTGGTTACCTATTTGAAAAGTCTGTTTTGCCAGATGATCCTTCTTCATAAGTCCATTGAGGCAGAACATACCTAGGGATCCTCAGGTTCTTATTAAGGACAAATCACGGGCAGAGCATTCCACATTTGGGAAGATACTATTTGGGATTTGTGCAACCACCAGTAGCTCCTTATACATTTTGTCAATACTATTGGGATCAAGTTTGTGATTAAAATCTCCCAACATTAGTGTCAAATATCCTGATTTACCAATGCATAATAATTCCAGATTTTCCTCATACAGACCCCGCTGAATGTCATAATCATACATATTCCCTGGTTGTATATATACATTAATTATTATTAGTTGTTTAGCACCTCCAATTGTATTATAGAGATCTACCTGGCTTGCCAATAACCAACGGCATTTAGTTTTTATTTCTATGAACTTATTCGCTATTCTAGTTGAAGCTAAGGTTGTTAGGCCCCCTGATGGGCGTCCTAACCCTTGCCATATTGCTCCCCTAAAGAATCTCATAAAACCATCTACTGGTTCAGGTTCATCGCACAACCAAGTTTCCTGGAAGCACATTATATCATACTTTTCAAACTCTCCTTTAAAAAGATCTTGTTTTAAATGTTTTTTACAACCTCCCAAATTCCAGGAAAAAACTAAATGGCTGTGCAACGGATTTAATTCTTAGTCCACATCACTCAGTTCGCCCCTCTTATGTTTGTCACAGGAGTTTACAAGGGGCTCAAAACGATTCCTCCACTGCGGATCGTTATATTCGGTAACTACAGTTACACTTAGACTACTCTTATTTCCATCCACGCACCTTCTTTGATTTTTATTATATAGCAACTTACACTGCACTTGGTTAGGGAACAGACCTGATTGGCATGTAAGGACACTCCCATCTTGAGTCTCACCCCCTAACTCACTTTGCTGTACTAATCTTATACCCTCCTTCCTTAGCTCTGCCTTTGCTTGCACTACCAGACGTCTAATACATTCAGAGTAGAAGAGTGCTTTAGTCACCTCTTACCCCTCCGAGTTTAATATAAATCCTATTTGGTTTATATCTTCTGACTTGATTTCAATTAGACTTGGACACCGAGCCATAACTTCTAAAAGGCGGGTGCGATTCAAAGGTTTCAACTTCCTGTTCCGTTTCCTCCTAATCTCTCTTCCCCAGGGTTCTAGAAAAATCCACCTCCATTTACTTCTGCTAAAGCTCTCCCACACCCTCTTTTTCCCAAAATCTTTAGGTAAAACGAGACTCCGCTCTTTACTGGGCAAATTGGGTTGACTAATTTCCTACTTATTGCTAATCTCTTACTATTTTTCTCTCCCTCTAAACCACTACTTTCCTCTCTTTCTTCTCTTTCTTCCATTACTTCTGTCTCCACTGCCGCTCCTTAGGTAAGTTTCTTTCTTTTTCCTCGCTGGCTATCTTCTCTATAGGGTATGCTAGGGACTTTTTGTGACTTGGCCACTTGCTCTAAGGCTACTACTTCCCACCCTTGGCCTTGGTCTGTCCTAGGGATGGTGGCCTGGCCTACCTGAGCTATCTTTCCCTCTGTCCCTACTGATGTTTCACTCCCAACGTTTCTTTGCTTACTTTGCTTCCTACATTGGAATTTATAGCAGCTATTGTTGAAACAATATCCCTTTCTCCCCCTTCTGTGATTCCTCTTTATGACCAGAATCGGCTGCTTGGAAACATATGCTGACTGTTGATTTAATGTCTGTATTATATCAGTTTCCCCTCCTCCTTATGTTCAAGGGTGTCATAGGTATCATGGGTATCTGTTTCTTGTTCCCTTTTTCCAGCACAGGTCGTACTAATGTTGGCATACTACTAATAATATATTTTAACTCCTCCGTTATCTCTTCTAATTTTATGTGCTTTCTTCAGACTATTCTTTGCAGTCAGTACTTCTAAAATTGCCTGCAAAGTCTTTTGCATTAGGAACATTACATTTAGTAGTGACTCAGCTGGTGCGGCAGTAGTTTCCAAAACAGATGCAGATTGTCTGCCCGAAAGGTGTGAAGTCAGAAATGTACCCAGCTTTTTGTTACCTTCAGCAACACTCCCCCTCAACCCCCCCCCCACAAAAGCCTTCCTCCTTTCCAGAACCAACGGGAACATCTCCTGAGATCTTGTATTATCCCTTACTTGGGATGAAAAGCAAGGGGATGAAGATTGCCTGGGCTCTAACAAACCCTTACGCCCAGTAACCTCCTCCGACCTCCTCTCCAAACACAAGTCCTCCATTTGTAATGAGTCGGAGAACAAGAACTAATTTCTCCTAGATCGTTCAATTTCACTCTGATTGGATTCCAACATATTACTCCCCTCTGATAACTGTGACGTGTGATGAGTCTTTTTAAAATATCTCCCCACAAATTCTCTAATTGATACTCCCAGAGGGGTTCCTGAAGATCTGTCATGATTTTTCCTATCAGTTCTATTATCTCTCAAAATGTCCTCCTATCCAGACGGCTGAAGTACTTTTTTCCCCGCCTTCTTCTTCTTGATTTTCAAACGATAGCCCTAAAGACGGATGTTCCTCCGTAAACTCCTTTGCCTTGTGGCGTGCTTTTAATCCTTTTTTCACACCGCCCAAGATCGTGCCTTGCTCCCTGGCATGCTGTATACTATATATAATATAAACAAGGTATTATGGCGGTCATTACAACATTGGCGGTAAAAGCCGCTTTCCGCCGTGCTGCAGACGACCAACACACTGCTGCGGTCGCGGAATTCCGCCATAGCTATTATGGCCCACAATTCGGAATCTGCCAAAATTCAGACACCCACACAAGTCCCCCACATCAAAGGTCAGTGATAAACTGGCAAAAACAAAACCTCCACCGTCACGGCAACAGAAATACGCCCACACTATCACGACACACAAATCCACGCGGCTGTCTTTCAGCCGTGGTATTCCATTGGCGGTACACACCGCCGCGCTCAAAATACACACACACATACAAAACACAGCCACATTGGACAATTCCAAATACACACACCTGATACACATACACACACCACTCCCACACATCCAATACAATATGAAACACACACCCACATAACACACAAACCCCTACTACAAAAAATTGAGAACGAAGCACAGAGAGAGACACCACCAGCAAGTACAACAGCATCCACAGGGACATAACACCATCAACCACACAACTTCCACGCACCTCACACAACACACCACTACATATCACCATACTTATCACCACAAACATCACCCCACACATCACCCACACCACCCCATGGCACGGCAAAGACACCCCAGGTTCTCGGAGGAGGAGCTCAGGGTCATGGTGGAGGAAATTGTCTGGGTAGAGCCACAGCTATTTGGATCACAGGTTCAGCACACCTAAATTGCAAGGAAGATGGAGCTATGGCGAAGGATAGTCGACAGGGTCAACGCAGTGGGACAACACCCAAGAAATTGGGAGGACATCAGGAAAAGGTGGAACGACCTACGGGGGAAGGTGCGTTCCGTGGTCTCAAGACACCACCTGGTGGGTCAGCGGACTGGCGGCGGACCCCCACCTCCTCCCCCACAACTAACAACATGGGAGGAGCAGGTCTTGGCGATTCTGCATCCTGAGGGCTTCGCAGGAGTTGGTGGAGGAATGGACTCTGGTAAGTCAAATCTTAACTATTACATCCCCCACCCTACCTGCATGCTATCACATACCCCCACCCTTGCCCTCACCCCTATCACTCCAACTCCTCACAAATGTACCAATATCACAAACCACCCATCCCAACACCAAGCCCTGCATTGCACAACAAAGCATGGACACCCATCACTAAACCATGCCCACTGCACATACCCATACAACCCCCTAAGCCATCATCACACAAGCTCCCACACAGGAATGCTAGCACTGGGGAACACGGTCACCCACCCATTGCACACCATAACACACACAGATGCAATAATCATGCCTTTCCACCCCTGCAGGACCACTACCCAATGTCACCAGACAGGAGGGTCCAGACATGTCCACTCCACCCACAGAATAGGCCCACAGTGATAACTGGATCTAGATGACCAGCCCGGACCATCGGGGACCTCTGGACAGTCGGTTCCCCTCACACAGGCACAGGCCACCACAGACCTTCCCCCTCTGGAAACACCAGCACAGCATCCACCCAGTGGGCCCATACCTCCGTCCCCGGGACACGTCAATCAGCTGTGTGTCCAACACTACAGGGAACCCAGGATAACACACCACCCCAACAACAACAGGGCCCTGGGGGCAGTGGCAGTGGGCACACGGTCCACGGAGGCCCAGGAACACAAGGTAAGTGGCAGGGCTGCCGTGTGACAGGGGGCGGACAGGCCAAGGGAACCCACTCTCCACGAGGCCCTCTCCTCCATCATGGGAGCATACCACCACTCCCAGGAGACGATGGCAACGGTACTGGCCAAGCATGCAGGAGGAACAGTATATGGGCTTCAGGGAGGAACTCAGAACCATTAGCTCCACCCTGGGCACCATCGTAGGGGTGCTGAAGGAACTACTTAACACCTGGAGGGACACTGTGGCACTCCAAGGGGCCCCTGACACTAGCATGGACGATGAACTGCCCACCACTTCCGCCGGCGCTAGTGGACAGGACCACCACCCCAGCACCCCACCCCCTGCTGACGGAGAACCACCCCGCAAACGGTCCCTGAGATCCAGGAACAAGACAGAGCACGATGCCAAGACCCCCGCCAAGAAATGAGACCACCCTGATTGTCAACCCACTGTCCCACTTTGTCACCCTGTCCATAATTAAACTGCCCCAGCTCCACTTCAAATGTACCTGTGAGACTAATAGACTGGACTCTGCCATGGACACTGCTCCGCCATCACCCCTCACCATTTAACTTACCCCTCCAATATTTTGCATTTAAATAAACACAGCTAAAGCACAAAATGATCTGGAGTCTGTCTGTGATTTCCAAATAGTGCATTTGCAATTACAGTGACAAAATGTTCTTGAAATAGTAATGTCAACATACCTATGTCACACAGCTCTAGTCCATGAGGAATCTAAGCAGATGACACACGTTGGGACCCACATCTGTATAACCGTAAGGGAAAGTGACAACTCAGTGACCATACACTGGGTGAAAACGACAGACAGTAGAGCGGTATTAGTTGAAAAGTACATGTAGTAGGCAGGAATGTATTCTCTCCTGTGTTTCACTGGAAATATTTCTGGATCACTGAGTCCCTGTTCTGCATGTCTTCATCCTCTGCTTCATCCTCATCACTGTCCACAGGCTCACAGCTGCCACAACACCACCATCTGGACCATCCTCCTGCAGAAAAGACACCTGGCGTTGCAAGGGCAAGTTGTCAAGCATACAGCAGGCCACGATGATCTGGCACACCTTCTTTAGTGAGTAGAATAGGGATCCACCTGTCATATGCAGGCACCTGAACCTGGCCTTCAGGAGGCCGAACGTCCGCTCGATCATCCTCCTAGTTCGCCCATGGGCCTCATTGTAGCGTTCCTCTGCCCTGGTCCTGGGATTCCTCACTGGGGTCAGTAGCCATGACAGGTTGGGGTAACCAGAGTCACCTGCAAATGGCGAGGGACCACTGTTAGACACACACTAACTTGTAGGGATAACCCCAGACAACCATTCCCACTGTCTTGCTTCCAGGGGCTCACCTAATAGCCACACACGGTGCCTCTGGAGTTGACCCATCACATAAGGGATGCTGCTATTCCGCAGGATGTAGGCGTCATGCAGTGAGCCAGGGTACATGGCATTCACATGGGAGATGTACTGGTCTGCCAAACATACCATCTGTACATTCATGGAATGATAACTCTCCCGGTTTCTGTACACCTGTTCACTCCTGTTGGGGGGACCAAAGCCACATGGGTCCCATCAATGGCACCTATGATGTTGGGGATATGTCCAAGGGCATAGAAGTCACCTTTCACTGTAGGCAAATCCTCCACCTGAGGGAAAACGATGTAGCACTGCATGTGTTTCAGCAGGGCAGACAACACTCTGGACAATACGTTGGAAAATATAGGCTGGGACATCCCTGATGCCATGGCCACAGTTGTTTGAAAAGACCCACTTGCAAGGAAATGGAGCACTGATAGCACCTGCACTTGAGGGGGGATTCATGTGGGATGGCGGATTGCTGGCATCAGGTCTGGCTCCAACTGGGTACACAGTTCCTGGATTGTGGCACGGTCAAACCTGTAGGTGATTATCAAATGTCTTTCCTCCATTGTCGACAGGTCCACCAGCGGTCAGTACACCGGAGGATTCCGCCATCTCCTCACATGTCCCAGCGGATGGTGCCTATGAAGGACAACAGCGACCACACAGTCAAACAACTCAGAGGTAGGTACACACAGTTTACCCAGAACACCAATCATACACAATAGGTTGCCTGTATGTGTGTTGAGACTAGGCCTAGGTATGTGTGACGCAGTTGGAAATTAGGCCATGTGGGCCCCTGAAATGGCGGCTGCCTGACCTCTAAAGTGGGACAATGGGATGTGAGGTAACTGCGCTGGCATTGTACACCGTTGCGATAGGCGGACGAAGACCGCGGCGCAATGCTGCATTGGATAACATTGGACCCTATGGGTCCCAGGAGCCAATGAGGATGTACGCCAGTGGTGATGGTACGCACCGCCGCGGACGTGACCGCCGCGGACGTTA
This sequence comes from Pleurodeles waltl, assembly GCF_031143425.1. Taxonomy (NCBI): domain Eukaryota; kingdom Metazoa; phylum Chordata; class Amphibia; order Caudata; family Salamandridae; genus Pleurodeles; species Pleurodeles waltl. The sequence goes on from NC_090439.1 coordinate 266,839,109, forward strand.
CCGCCATTTTCTATCTGTTCAATCACTTGATACCTGATCTTCAACAGGAGAGGACTTACACTGCAAGTGCTGCTGTGACCTCGGTCTGGAAGGGACAATGGCTCGTGCGTCTGGGGAAAGGGCCCCTGCCTTCACATCGGAGGAGTTGGAGAAGCTCGTTGATGGGGTCCTCCCCCAGTACACGCTACTCTACGGTCCTCCAGACAAACAGGTAAGTACACAGGGAGCATGTCGTATGGGCTATGCCTGTGTGGAGAGGGCTGGATGTAAGAAGGAAGGGGGCAGAGTTCTGCGTGCATGAAAGACGTGGGTGCATGTGCCACATGGCAAGGGTAGGGATGGGGGCCAATCACTTTGACGGTGCAGTTGGTAATGACTTCTCTTCTTCCCCTGTACATTTCATGTAGGTCAGCGCCCACCAGAAGAAAGATATTTGGCGTGCCATCCCCAAGGACATCCGGACCCTGGGGGTCTACCACAGACGGCGCACCCACTGCCGGAAAAGATGGGAGGACATTTGCCACTGGAGCAAGAAGACGGCAGAGGCTCAGCTGGGGATGGCCTCCCAATGTGGGAGGGGTGCCCGTTGAACCATGACCCCCCTGCTGTGCAGGATCCTGGCGGTGGCCTATCCGGAGTTGGATGGGTGCTTGAGGGCATCACAGCAGACACAAGGGGGTGAGTACACTCTCTTTCAGCTGACTTTGCGCGCAGCGGAGTTGTCTGGGTGGGGGAGGAGGGCTGTGGGTTTCCCTAGGCCAGGGTGAGTTCTGTAGGCTAGGCTCCTCCGTAAGGCATGGCCCTGTGGCCCCCCACCCCACCTCTGTAGAGTGCCAAGTACAGCTATTCATGCCCCTGTGTCATCTATGTGTGCAGATGTCGTCCATAGCCTTGTAGGCCATTTCCCAGGAATTGCACTGTAGAGCCCAAGAGCGCAGCGTAGTGCAGGGTGGCTTCTGTGTCTGTCTTGTCCACTAAAGGTAACGGTAATCCATGCACTCAACAGGTCTTTATTCTGTTTCCCCCCCCTCTTTTTGTGGTTTCCCTGTTCTTGTGTGCATTAGCATCATCAGGCGGAGGAGCAGTGGCACCGGAGCACGAGGGAGCTGCATCCCACATGGCCATGGAGGGCCACACTACGGACTCAGAATTCACCAGTGGGACGGAGGGCGAGGGGAGCTCCACGGCAGGGACAGGAACTGACACCAGCGACACGGACTCGTCCTCTGATGGGAGCTCCCTTGTGGTAGCGGCAACATCTGTGCCCCCCACATCTACAGGTACAGCCACCACCCCCCTACCAGCACTGCCCTCACAGCAGCCCCTCAGCCTTCGCCCATGCCCGCTCACCCAGGAGGGTGGGCATCACCTTCGCCCCAGGCACCTTAGGCCCTGCCCCAGTCACCCCTGTTGCCCTCAGTGAGGAGGCCATTGACCTCCTCAGGTCACTCACTGTTGGGCAGTCTACCATTTTGAATGCCATCCAAGGTGTAGAAAGGCAGTTGCAACAAATTAATGCATTCCTAGAGTGCATTCATTCTGGTCAGGCGGCCTTTCACCGAGCCTTTCAAACTCTGGCCTCAGCACTGATGACAGCCATTGTCCCTGTGTCTAGCCTCCCCCTTCCAACTTCCTCCACCCAGACCCAATCCCCCGTACCTCTGCCTATCCCAAGCACACCATCAGACCAGCCTGCACACACCTCACCACACAAGGGAATCTTAGGCAAACATAAGCACCACACATCCCACAGTCACTCACGCAAGCATCACACACATGCAGACACACCAACATCCACTGCCTCCACTGTGTCCCCCTCCTCGTCGTCTACCTCCTCCCTCCCAGTCTCGTCTACACGCACACCTGCATGCACTACTTCTACAGCCACTACGTCCCTCTCCAGCACACCCACCAGCACACACCCTCATGTGCAGTCACCACCCCCACTACCATTCACACATCCCCTGTGTCCTCTCCCAGTGTGTCTGTGACGCCCCCTCCCAAGATACACAAACGCAGACACACACCCACCCAACAGCCATCCACCTCATGACAGCCTCCAGCGCATGCACCTTCACCCAAAGTCACCAAACGTACACCTACTACAACCACCACCTCTTCCTCCACTCCCAAACCCTCTCCAGCTACCCGTCCCAGTGTGTCCCAAAAACTTTTCCTGTCCAGCCTTGACCTTTTTCCCACACCTCCCCCACCCCGTCCATCTCATAGGTCCCAAAGTAGCACCTCAGCCACAACATCTCCGGGACCAGTGGTGCCTGTAGTCACAGGTATGTGGAGTGCACCGGCCACCAGGACAGCCAGTGTGGCACGGAGCCACAGCACAGTCAGTCCCCCCTCACTGAAGCATCAGCACTTGGCCAGTGCCCGGCGGGAGAGGGGGAAGACTCCAGCCACCCAAGCCGCTCCCAGGGGTCCCAGAGGGAGTGTGGACTCAGCTGTGTCACCTCTCAAGGTGGGGAAGGGCCACAAGAAACCCAGCAAGTCTGGGAAGAGCAGCACGGCGGAGAAGTCCGCCATCATCCCCGCTGCCCAGGAGGGCCCCGCCAGCCTCATCCCAGCTGCACGGGAGGGCCCCGCCACCCCATCCCAGCTGCCCAGGAAGGCCCCGCCAGCCCCAGCCCAGCTGCCCAGGAGGGCCCCGCCAGCCCAGCCCAGCTGGGCCATGAAGGACCGCCAACAAAAGACCCGCTGGCCCATGAAGGACCGCCAACTCAAGCACCGCTGAACAGGGCAAGCACAGCTGAACAGGGCACCGCCAACTCAAGCACCGCTGAACAGGGCACCGCCAACTCAAGCACCGCTGAACAGGGCACCGCCAACTCAAGCACCGCTGAACAGGGCACCTCCAAATCAAGCACCGCTGAACAGGGCACCGCCAACTCAAGCACCGCTAGCCCATGAGCGGCAGGGGCACTGACGCCAATGGGACCGTCACGGGGTGAGTGATGCACTCTGGGCACCAGTCCCCCTCCAGAACTAGTGGAGACTGTCATCCACTACCTCTGTCCATCACAGGATGAAGCACTCTGTGCACCAGTCCCCCTCCAGAACCAGTGTAGACATGCATCCACTACCTCTGTCCTTCACAGGATGAAGCACTCTGGGCACCAGTCCCCCTCCAGAACCAGTGGAGACTGTCATCCACTACCTCTGTCCTTCACAGGAAGAAGCACTCTGGGCACCAGTCCCCCTCCAGAACCAGTGGAGACTGTCATCCACTACCTCTGTCCTTCACAGGATGAAGCACTCTGGGCATCAGTCCCCCTCCAGAACCAGTGAAGACATGCATCCACTACCTCTGTCCTTCACAGGATGAAGAACTCTGGGCACCAGGCCCCCTCCAGAACCAGTGGAGACTGCTATCCACTTGAGAGACTGTGGCTTTGCACTCCCCAGGATTGAACAGTGGGCAAACCACTCACTGTAGAGACTTGAGGAACTGTGGCTTTGCACTCCCCAGGATGTAGCAGTGGGCAACCCACCCACTGTAGATACTTGAGAGACTGTGGCTTTGCACTCCCCAGGATTGAACAGTGGGCAAACCACCCACTGTAGAGACTTGAGAGACTGTGGCTTTGCACTCCCCAGGTTTGCACAGTGGGCAAACCACCCACTGTACAGACTTGAGAGACTGTGGCTTTGCACTCCCCAGGATGCAGCAGTGGGCAACCTACCCACTGTAGATACTTGAGAGACTGTGGCTTTGCACTCCCCAGGATTGAACAGTGGGCAAACCACCCACTGTAGAGACTTGAGAGACTGTGGCTTTGCACTCCCCAGGTTTGCACAGTGGGCAAACCACCCACTGTACAGACTTGAGAGACTGTGGCTTTGCACTCCCCAGGATGCAGCAGTGGGCAACCCACCCACTGTAGAGACTTAAGAGACTGTGGCTTTGCACTCCCCAGGATTGAACAGTGGGCATTGAGCCCCCTTGTGGATCTGGCGTCGTGCACTCATCAGGCTGAGGTGCCCCTCTTCCCTTCCCCCTGAGGTGCCTGTTGTTTTTTCTATCTGATACCCCTGCAGTGTTCTCTCTGTTTTGATCTGGTATCGAGTGTGGGCCTCGCCCATGCATTTTGGGCCCAGTGGTCCACGGACTATAAATGGTGCAATACCTGGACTACTATTCTTAGTGTATATTTTGTTAATAGTGTAAATATGTATATTTTTCCTTACTGGATTTTAATATATTACAATGGTTACACTCATTTCCTTTTGTCTTTGCATTCTTCCGGGAGGGGCTTGGGGGGTGTAACTATAATGTATAGATATGTATTAGTGTGTGTGTTGTAGTGGGTGAGGGTGGGGGTGGGGGTGTTGCGTGTTGCGTGTCCCTGTTTTTTGCCTCCCCCCTCCCCTGTGTCATAGGTGCAGTACTTACCGTGGTCTTTGCCGCCGGCGTTCGTGCTACTGGTACAGGAGCAGGAAGACTATCGCAGGTAGGATTTGGAGTTCCGGTTCCATGGTGTCCTCGTTCTTCGCGGAGTGTGATGTGGTGAGCGTTTTCCCTTCGGAATTCCTGTTTCCGCGTGTTTTTATCCGCGGTGAATCCGCCACGGAAAAGGTGGCGGATTGGCCTGTCATAATAGTGTAGGCGGTACATTGTCTCCCGCCTGTCTGTTGGCGGTGACCGCCGCACTGTTTATTTGTACCGCCGTGGCGGTCGGAGTGTTAAAGTGTCTGTCTTTGTTGGTGGTTTCCACCACGGTCGTAATTCCATTTTTTTTACCGCCGGCCTGTTGGCGGTCTTACCGCCGCTTTAAAACCGTCCGCCAGGGTTGTAATGACCACCTATATGTATATAGATTATAAATAAATATATATCAATATAGTATATAGTATGTGACTCTCCTTAGGGTAGTACTCCCAACAAAAGAACACTCCACACACAAGGCTCGATCTGCCGGGCCATTTGGTACTTAATTTAACTTTTCAGGAGTCCATGAAGAGGTTATTATCTTAATTCTTGGTAATTCTTGATAGAGACATCATGCACTCCACTCCAAAGACCAACTGTAAAGGATATCCAAGATCTTGGTTCTTAGTTCTTAGGTTACTCACGTAAACGGGTGGGGGGCAAATCCCTACGGGGGACAAGCCGCACTTGTCTAGTACCATCCGCCTCCTCCACACCACCAGGGGGAGTTGCAGCACTAGCTGCCCACAGTTAGCTCTATTCAGGGCCTCCCTCCTCTCTAACGCTTTAAATACTTAAAGATTGAGGGACCAATACAACCAGAGCTCCTCAGAGAGCTATTAAACCGATTTATGCTGCCTGGAAGCTTGAGCATTCAATTATATCCCAGTATTTAGGGCTGTCCTTGTAGGGTACCAATTCGACCTGCCCCTCCTTCCCCCAATGACTTTCTTGCGGCTGTCTGCAGCTTTTCTAACTTTTGCCTCCTCTTTCCTTCCTTTTTATTTTTCCTAGGAGCAGCTATAAGGCAGGGAGAGCAAATGAGCAAATGAGCAGGCAGGCGAGCAGGCAGGCAGCTAGAGACAGGCAATAAGTAGATTTTTTTCCATTTTTCGATGTGCTTGATGCTTTAGTACTTTAGGGCGTCTTCATGCATCTCACCACATCTTTCACCCTTCCTGGGCACGGGGCTTTACATGAGACAAAGGATCCTGGGTCAAAAACAGGGGGGTCCTGGTTTTCCTATCAGGTGCAGGGTCCTTCCCCCTGTGATGACCACTTCCTGGGACGTGTGGCAAAAATCAATCCCCAGAAGCAACATTCTTCAATAATTCATCATGGCTGAAAGTGAATTTTGGAGGTTATATCTGGCTGAGCCCAACCACTGGTGTGGCTAAAGATCTTAAACACATCCTTCTCCTGCCCTCTCCTAATCTAATTGGGGGCGCCTAATTTTCTGGCCTTGAAGGATGTGAGGGAGGTGCTGGGTTGCTCCAAATGTCCTTCCCTGACTTTGAAGACCAGTTTGGCAGCCCTTCCTGCCTCTCCATCTGCTGAAGGAAGATCTCCTCCCCCGGCACATCGCTTTGTGTTGAGCCAGGCCACTTGATACCTCATTAAGGCGGCCTGGCCAGGCTGCCAGAGGCTGGCCAATCAGAGCAAAGCAGTAAAAACACTGCAGCGCTGAAGCTGGCAACATTTCAGGTAAAGTTTAAAACCCTTTACCTGAACAAGTTATATGAAATCCAACAACTGGAAGTTGTGGTATTTATTATAATAATTAATTTGATTCAAAACTTGAGGTATCTTTTACTTAAGGGGACTTCAAAAATTAAAATAAAGTCTCCCCATTCTAGCCTATGGAGGCCATTCACTACGATGAGGGAAAAACACATATGGGTGTTTTACCACACCAGGGCTTATAAAACTATTTTATAAGGTCCCTGCTTGTAGTTACATGATCTGCGTTTACCTGCATGGATGCAAGAGACAAATCAAGAGATTACAATCACAAATTATGGCACAAATGGTTGAGTCACACACATCAGAAACACCAACCTAGAAATGTTAAATTTGTTAACACACCACAAGTGTAAAGCACACAAGCCAATAAGTACTGGGACATGACTACAGGCATATATATCTATCTGCAGACTAACCCACTACCCTCTTCAGGGCCTACAATGACGAAGCAGGCCTGCTGACATCAGGTAGCCCATGTTCCAGCAACATGTACTGTGATGTGAGCCACAATGAAACACAACATGTCTGTGCCTTCTGAAGGGTAAACTCCTTAGGCCTGAAAGGACCAACACATTCAAACTCTGTGAGAATGGGTCACTGCATGCAGTCCCTACAGGAGACTTCTGTAGTATAGACTTCAACATTACCCTTGAGTGACAATGAAAGGTCTGGCATGGTGGGTACAGAAAGTGTCTTCCTTGGCACTTGTGGACATGTGGACTACCAAATGCAGCCTCCTACCACTTCAGGGGGTGGGGTCTGTTGTATGTACCTGTACCACAGAACAAACCTTTGGACATATCTGTCTATCCTACAGAGATGGTATCCAAGCTACAAAGGTGTAAATTATACAATTTTTGCTATGTGGCCAAGGTACTGACTCAAATATCATGGCCTCCTAGGAATCAACACACTGTCTGCACTGCGGAACTGTCACTTGTACAATAACCTTGTGCAGGATAAATATGACTTATGTGAAGGTGACAGCAGAGCTGTGGGAGTAAGGGACCTGTCATGAGTCAAAGACACATATGGACAATGATTCAAAATGCACATATGGACACTTGTGGGGTGTACCACAATAGCCGTTCTTAATTCAGTTATTGGAATGGGGTATTGAGGGCAAGTTTTGCCACTACAGCATCTCATTGTCCACATGATATGATCTGCTGGTGTACAGTAAGTGGGCACAGTGCCACATGTGCATAACAACAGTGACTCTCCCACAGTCTTGAACAGGTCCCATACTGGGAGATACATTTGACAGGCCATGGTCTCTGCAGGCTGAGCATACAGAACCTTCATGTCACTCTATTTCCAATATGTCCATGCCTACCAGTACCTTGTGTGCGCCGTCAGCAATTTGGTATGTGGTGTGTGTGGCAACCTAAAGGTCAGAGTAAGTCAAGATATAGATTCTAGACTACAGTTTGGCAAAGCCAGATGTGGATTGAAAGATCTGTGGTACTATACACACTGCTTACAAGATCCTCAAATTACTCATACGAAATGCATACATAGCTCATGCTGTCATGCATAGAAATGTTTTCCAACATTTACAACAATTGTGTAGAAATAGATGTCATTGGATGGCAGTGAATTGACCTTACCTAGTTATGTGCATCCAACACAAAGAGGATCTAGGACCCCAAACACCTTACACAACACTATGGGGGTGATTATAACCTTGGCGGACGGCGGAGGCCGTCCGCCAAGGTACCGCCGCCAAATGACCGCACCGCGGCCAAAAGACCGCGGCGGCCAAAAGACCGCGGCGGCCATTCAAACATTTCCTCTGGGCCGGCGGGCGCTCTCCAAAAGAGCGCCCGTCGGCCCAGAGGAAATGCCCCTGCAACGAGGACGCCGGCTCAGAATTGAGCCGGCGTAGTTGCAGGGGTGCGACGGGTGCAGTTTGCACCCGTCGCGTATTTCAGTGTCTGCATTGCAGACACTGAAATACACAGTGGGGCCCTCTTACGGGGGCCCCTGCAGTGCCCATGCCATTGGCATGGGCACTGCAGGGGCCCCCAGGGGCCCCGCGACACCCCCTACCGCCATCCTGTTCCTGGTGGGAGACCCGCCAGGAACAGGATGGCGGTAGGGGGTGTCAGAATCCCCATGGCGGCGGAGCGCGCTCCGCCGCCATGGAGGATTCCCCCGAGCAGCGGGAAGTCGGCGGGAGACCGCCGACTTTCCGCTTCTGACCGCGGCTGAACCGCCGTGGTCAGAATGCTCGTGGGAGCACCGCCAGCCTGTTGGCGGTGCTCCCGTGGTCGGTGGCCGCCAGGGTCAGAATGACCCCCTATGTGACTGAACTTAACATATATTACTGGCCACCAATACTTGCACAATGAACATCCCATTAATGTAACACAGACTTCAACAGGCGCACAAGAAGTCTAATTGTCACACAGGGGCACATTGTAGCCTGTGAAGAGAGAAAGGTTGGTGTAGAACAGAATCAATTGTGTCTATGAGATTCTTTCCTGCTCCTTTGGTGAGCCATAGAGCTGTTTATAATGGGGTAGGACCTCATCAACAAGCATCTCCAGCTCCTCTGTAGAGAAGACAGGGGCCCTATCACCTGTTAGATGTGGCATGACTGTTTACAGAGACAGCATTCAGCAGCTCAGATGGTGGAGGTGTTGCTGGCAGCAGTGTCAGGAGTCAAGTGAGTGAATGTGTACACATAGAGGTTACATCTGCTACGTACGTGGTAGTCACTGCCAGCGGACAGAGCCATTGGGCTGTGACTGCCACTGTCAATGTTAGCCTATGGCTGCGTCCTACGTGGTTGGAACTACCCTGGTGACTTCAGCAGGTGGTAGGGGTGGTTCCTGATGTCCAGTGGAGTAGGTCAGGTATCCGCCCTTTTGGCAGCCTGAAATGCTGTAATTGGCTTTGTAAACTGCATCACACCTACAATATGTGTCTTGTAGCATCGCAAACAACCTTATTCTGTTTTGTCATGTAGGTCCTTCTACACAACCACCAGTGTAGTGTGTTGCAGGGCACAGATAGTATGTGATGGCGGTGCATTGTGCTCCACTGCCAACAGTCGGAATATACAGTCACATTTTGAGGGGCAATTATGTAGCACATCTTTGAGTTTTGTCCAAATCAATGTTGTGGACATGTGTTGACAACCATGGGAGTCACATGTGAGCCTTGTGTACTTGCCAACTGTGATGGGTACTGTGTGTCATGTCTATCCAGTCAGAAATAGTTTGTCACATGATATTTGTTGCTTGCATCATGTATGTTGCTGTGGACACTGAATAATGTTCTAAATCATGCCTTGTCACTCATAGATACCCTGGGAGATGGAGGATGTGACAACCCCCTGCCTACCGTCCACTGCCAGACCTTCAGTCCATGGAGCAACAGCATATGATTATGCTATACTGCCTGTATAGGCAAACAATAGTGGACTTATGACCTGAAGACAGCTATTAGTTATCCATCCTGTATACCACCCATTGCACAAGTAATGTCAGTATCACACTTCCTAGCCACAGGGTCCTTCCACCACACAGTGGCCCTATCTGCTGGTATGTCCCAAACTTTGTCCAGTCTGTTGTTGAAGGATGTAATCTCAGCAATGTTGAAACACATTGGCAACTATATCAGGTTCCCCTACATGAGGATTTATAGAATATGAAGACTGACTTTTATGGTATTGCCTGTCTACCACACGTGGTGGGGGCCATTTATGGCACATGTTGACTATGTGCCACCGCAGGACACTGAACAGGTCTATTGAATCAGAAAGAACTTCCATTCCACCAATGTGCAAGTTGCTTGTTTGGTGGATCTCTACATCTCAAACGTTTGTGCTCATTATCCAGATCAGCCAAGGATTCCTTCATAATGCAGTACAGCACCATACCCCAGCTGATGTCACAATTGCACCCAGAGAGGGCCTGGCTGGTTGGTAAGTCATATCTGTCCTGATTGTGTGTATGCAATGTCAGGTGCTACAATCATGAAGTGTGTGACTTATTGTTGCACTTATATCCCATTCCTTAACAGGACAGTAGACTCTGCATATCCAACCGTCCTTGGTTGTTGGCAGCGCTGAGCAATCCAACACACTAAGGTTTGTCTGCTTCAATGATGCTCATTAACCTGTTCTGTGCCCAGGACATAATGGTTACGTCCTGAGGCACAGTGCTGCTGTGCCCAGGACGTAACCATTACGTCCTGGTCACAGAGCCCAGAGGGAGCGCTAGCGCTCCCTCTGTGGGGTTCCCCCCTCCCCTCAAGTCAGGGATGGAAGGGGAAGCCCTTCCCCTTACACCCTCGACCCCCCCGTGACGTTTGTCACAGGGCCTCCTCCCATTGCCTTCCAGCGCGATAATCGGAAGAGAAATGCAAAGCATTTCTCTTCCAATCACGGGGAGGAGGCAGAGAGATTCTTCAAAGGGAAGGAAATGTATTTCCTTCCCTTTGAAGTCTCTCTCTGCGTTTTGGGAGCCGGATTGCAAAGCAATCCTGCTGTCAAAACGCCCACTAGACACCAGGGATGTCTTTTTTTATTACTGTAACTGACAAAAGGGAGCGACCCCTTGGGCAAGGGTCGCTCCCAGGGGGGGGGCATTTTTTTTAAGGCCTTTTCTGCACCCCCTGGGCCTATTATTAGGCCGATCTGCCCCCAGGGGGTGCAGAAACCTCTAGGCACCAGGGATAAAAAAAAAAAAAATCTTTAATTTTTGTTTTTTGAGGTGGGGAGCAACCCCTTAGGCAAGGGTCGCTCCCCTAGGGGGCAAATTATATTTAGGCCATTTCTGCCCCCCTTGGGGGCAGATTGGCCTATTTTTATGAGGCCAATCTGCCCCCAAGGGGGGCAGAAACCACTAGACACCAGGGAGTTTTTTTTGTTTGTTTGTTTTTCACGTAAGGTGAGCGACCCCTTAGGCAAGGGTCGTTCCCCTGGGGGGCAGATTTATTTTAGGCCATTTCTGCCCCCCATGGGGGCAGATCAGCCTATTTTTATTAGGCCGATCTGCCCCCACGGGGGCAGAAACCACTAGACCCCAGGGATTTTTTTATGTTGTTTTTTACAGATAGGTAGCGACCCCTTAGGCAAGGGTCGCTCCCCTGGAGGGGCAAATTGTATTTAGGCCATTTCTGCCCGCTTTGGGGGCAGATCGGTCGATTTTAGGTCAGAAACCACTAGGCACCAGGGATCTTTTTTGTTGCGCCGTCACGCAAGGGGAGCGACCTTGTAGGCAAGGGTCGCTCCCCAGGGGTGTGGGGGGGCAAATTTATTTTAGGCCATTTCTGCCCCCCCTTGGGGCAGATCGGCCTATTGGTATTAGGCCAATCTGCCCCCAGGGGGGGGCGGAAACCTCTAGGCGCCTGGGCAAATTGTTTTTTTGTGGTTTTATTTTTGTTTGTTTGTCTTTTTAGAGATGGGGAGCGACCCATTAGGCAAGGGTCGCTCCCCTGGGGGGAAATTGTATTTAGACCATTTCTGCCCCCCTTGGGGGCAGATTGGCCGATTGTAGGTCAATCTGCCCCCAAGGGGGCAGAAACCACTAGGCACCGGGGATTTTTTTTTTGGCGCCAATGTCACGCTGGGGGAGCAACCCCATAGGCATCCCGGAGGTGGGGACAAATTTATTTTAGGGATTCCCCTAGGTCTCTAGTTTTCAAAAATGCACAGGTTTGGTAGGTTTCCCTAGGTGCCTGCTGAGCTAGAGGCCAAAATCCACAGCTAGGTACTGTTTTCTATGAAAAAATGTGATGTGTCCACGTTGTGTTTTGGGCCATTTCCTGTCGCGGGCGCTAGGCCTACCCACACAAGTGAAGTATCATTTTTATCGGGAGACTTGAGGGAACGCTGGGTGGAAGGAAATTTGTGACTCCTCTCAGATTCCAGAACTTTCTGTCACCGAAATTTGAGGAAAACGTGTTTTTTTAGCCAAATTTTGAGGTTTGCAAAGGATTCTGGGTAACAGAACCTGGTCAGAGCCCCACAAGTCACCCCATCTTGGATTCCCCTAGGTCTCTAGTTTTAAAAAATGCACAGGTTTGGTAGGTTTCCCTAGGTGCTGGCTGAGCTAGAGGCCAAAATCTACAGGTAGGCACTTTGCAAGAAACAGCTCTGTTTTCTGTGATGTGTCCACGTTGTTTTTTGGGGCATATCCTGTCGCGGGCGCTAGGCCTACCCACACAAGTGAGGTACCATTTTTATCGGGAGACTTAGGGGAACGCTGGGTGGAAGGAAATTTGGGGCTCCTCTCAGATTCCAGAACTTTCTGTCACCGAAATGTGAGGAAAATATGTTTTTTTAGCCAAATTTTGAGGTTTGCAAAGGATTCTGGGCAACAGAACCTGGTAAGAGCCCCGCAAGTCACCCCATCTTGGATTCCCCTAGGTCTCTAGTATTAAAAAATGCACAGGTTTGGTAGGTTTCCCTATGTGCCGGCTGAGCTAGAGGCCAAAATCTACAGGTAGGCACTTTGCAAAAAACAGCTCTGTTTTCTGTCAAAAAATGGGATGTGCCCACTTTGTGTTTTGGGACATTTCCTGTCGCGGGCGCTAGGACTACCCACACAAGTGAGGTATCTTTTTTATCAGGAGACTTGGGGGAACGCTGGGTAGAAGGAAATTTGTGGCTCCTCTCAGATTCCAGAACTTTCTGTCACCGAAATGTGAGGAAAATGTGTTTTTTTAGCCACATTTTGAGGTTTGCAAAGGATTCTGGGTAACAGAACCTGGTCAGAGCCCCACAAGTCACCCCATCTTGGATTCCCCTAGGTCTCTAGTATTAAAAAATGCACAGGTTTGGTAGGTTTCTCTATGTGCCGGCTGAGCTAGAGGCCAAAATCTACAGGTAGGCACTTTGCAAAAAACAGCTCTGTTTTCTGTCAAAAAATGGGATGTGCCCACTTTGTGTTTTGGGACATTTCCTGTCGCGGGCGCTAGGACTACCCACACAAGTGAGGTATCTTTTTTATCGGGAGACTTGGGGGAACGCTGGGTAGAAGGAAATTTGTGGCTCCTCTCAGATTCCAGAACTTTCTGTCACCGAAATGTGAGGAAAATGTGTTTTTTTAGCCACATTTTGAGGTTTGCAAAGGATTCTGGGTAACAGAACCTGGTCAGAGCCCCACAAGTCACCCCATCTTGGATTCCCCTAGGTCTCTAGTTTTAAAAAATGCACAGGTTTGGTAGGTTTCCCTAGGTGCCGGCTGAGCTAGAGGCCAAAATCTACAGGTAGGCACTTTGCAAAAAACAGCTCTGTTTTCTGTGATGTGTCCACGTTGTGTTTTGGGGCATATCCTGTCACGGGCGCTAGGCCTACCCACACAAGTGAGGTACCATTTTTATCGGGAGACTTGGGGGAACGCTGGGTGCAAGGAAATTTGTGGCTCCTCTCAGATTCCAGAACTTTCCTTCACCGAAATGTGAGGAAAATATGTTTTTTTAGCCAAATTTTGAGGTTTGCAAAGGATTCCGGGTAACAGAACCTGGTCAGAGCCCCACAAGTCACCCCATCTTGGATTCCCCTATGTCTCTAGTTTTAAAAAATGCACAGGTTTGGTAGGTTTCCCTTGGTGCCGGCTGAACTAGAGACCAAAATCTACAGGTAGGCACTTTGCAAAAAACAGCTCTGTTTTCTGTCAAAAAATGGGATGATGTCCACGTTGTGTTTTGGGGCATATCCTGTCCCGGGCGCTAGGTCTATCCACACAAGTGAGGTATAATTTTTATCGGGAGACTTAGGGGAACATAGAATAGCAAAACAAGTGTTATTGCCCCTTGTCTTTCTCTAAATTTTTCCCTTCCAAATGTAAGACAGTGTGTAAAAAAGACATCTATTTGAGAAATGCCCTGTAATTCACATGCTAGTATGGGCACCCTGGAATTCAGAGATGTGCAAATAACCACTGCTTCTCAACACCTTATCTTGTGCCCATTTTGGAAATACAAAGGTTTTCTTGATAGCTATTTTTTACTCTTTATATTTCAGCAAATTAATTGCTGTATACCCGGTATAGAATGAAAACTCACTGCAGGGTGCAGGTCATTTATTGGCTCTGTGTACCTAGAGTTCTTGAAGAACCTACAAGCCTTATATATCCCCGCAACCAGAGGAGTCCAGCAGACGTAACGGTATATTGCTTTTGAAAATCTGACATTGCAGGAAAAAGTTACAGAGTAAAACGTAGAGAGAAATGTATGTTTATTTCACCTCAATTTCAATATTTTTCTTTTCATTTGTTATTTTCTGTAGGAAACCCTTGTAGGATCTACACCAATTACCCCTTGCTGAATTCAGAATTTTGTCTACTTTTCAGAAATGTTGCGGTTTCTGGGACCCAGCGTTGGTTTCATGCCCATTACTGTCACTGACTGGAAGGAGGCTGAAAGCACAAAAAATCATAAAAATGGGGTATGTCCCAGTAAAATGCCAAAATTCTTTTGAAAAATTGGGTTTTCTGATTCAAGACTGCCTGTTCCTGAAAGCTGGGAAGCTGGTGATTTTAGCACCGCAAACCCTTTGTTGCTGGCCTTTTCAGGGAAAAAATCACAAGCCTTCTTTTGCAGCCCCTTTTTCAGATTTTTGTGAAAAAAATGAAATTTTCACTGTATTTTGGCTAATTTCTTGGCCTCCATCTGGGGAACCCACAAAGTCTGGGTACCTCTAGAATCCCTAGGATGTTGGAAAAAAAGGACGCAAATTTGGCATGGGTAGCTTATGTGAACAAAAAGTTATGAGGGCCTAAGCGCGAACTGCCCCAAATAGCTAAAAAAAGGTTCGGCACAGGAGGGGTTAAAGAGCAAAGCGGGCAGTGGAACCGGCTCCTGAAGGCAAGATTTAGCTGTCTAGACAGGACAGGTGGAGCTCTCCTCTACTCACCTGGGAAAGTGTGTCAGACCACTGTGGCATGCTGCATGCTCCACAACATTGCCCTGCAGAGGAATATCC
The DNA here is from genome assembly GCF_031143425.1 of Pleurodeles waltl. NCBI lineage: Eukaryota > Metazoa > Chordata > Amphibia > Caudata > Salamandridae > Pleurodeles > Pleurodeles waltl. The sequence goes on from NC_090439.1 coordinate 266,854,234, forward strand.
TGTACATCCCAGAGGAGGTGGAGCATGCAGTGCCACTGGGTTAGACTCCTGAAATGCCAAGTGAGGATGACAGTGGTGAAGAAGAAGGCGCTGACTTGAGAGAAGATATTATCGACAGATACATTTTATGAGTGCCACTATGTCAGGTGATGTAATGGCTGTGACTGTACAATGAACTGCAGTTGTGAGAATGTGTGGAGTTGAGTGTTTTTGAAACAGCTAGCGAGCTGATAATCTGCAATATTCATCCAAGGCTGCTTGATACGATAGCTTTTTACACATCCCCACCTCGTGCTGTTGCTTTGTTTGTGTCAGTTTCCTTGCAATGTACTTTGTTTTCCAGTTGCTTGCTATATGCCTTGTGTCATAGATATGGTTTCAAGCCTAAACTCCTTTTTGTGTTCTTTTTACAGGTACCTTTACCATGACATCTTCATGTTGGCATTTCAGAGATGTGACATTGGCAGGGATCTGACGCTGTTTTGACATACAAAGAGGACATGGATTGTTCCAGTAAATGTAGGTCACAAAGTTTGGATGTATGAGACCTGCGCCAAGACAGTTAGCACAGTGTTTGGCTGGAGGTACAGACGTGCCCATTGAACTTGTTTTGTACCTTGCAGTGGGCCTGGTGCACCATGTGTGTCATCATGTGGTCAGAAAATATGTGGTTCTAGCTTTTGACCAAGTTATTTTTCCTTCACGTTGGCTAAACACTCTTTTTGTATGACCTGTGTATAGCTATAGATGTGTTTCATCATTGTAGGCCAGGGTGCATATGCCACAATATTAGAACATGGTTGTGTCATACCACCAGATGCATGGAAATTGGACTGTGATTTCCCTGTGATCAGGGACTGTTGTACTGCCATTTGTCTGTATCTTGAATTATAGGGTGTTGGATTACTTTGGTGTGGTATGTGATAAGGCTCAAGCTGCTGACATCAACCTCTTTAATGTTTGCCTATTCTAGAGGACAATGTCTGAAAAATCCCTTCCTTCCATGGTCTGGCGGTCTGTACCTGTAAATATGTTCATTTGTACAGTACGAGTCTCTCATTCTTGTGTCCATAGTCAAGACATTTTGGTAGCCTATGTGCTGAACACAGTAATAACAAATTTGGTTTGACCAGACACTTGCACTAATGTGTTTGTGTGAAATGGTTGTAATCTTGAAGTGGACACTGTATACCTGTAACAAATCCCTGCTTGTACAAGTAGCTTGCATCTTCATCCCATGGTTCACATGGTCTTACATCTCTACATAGCTAAATGTGAAAATTAAGCAAGCAGACAATGAGTTTGTGATGGGTGAATTTATTACAATGCTAATACAGAAAATACATTTTGGATAGAAAGAAACAAAAATGTAAAACAAAGGGGTCAGTCATGATGAATGAAATAATTGGAGTAGATGCCACATCATTGGGAGTACAAAGTCCAAAATACTCCTCCCATTGGAACTGGTTGGTGGTTGAGGATCAATCAACAGATGAATGTATGGCACACTAAGGCAGTCCTTTAGGAAGAGGTCATTTGCTGGCAGTGGTAGGCGTTCTGCCATCCTTACCTCCTGGTTTATTTGCTGGACAACCCTGCTGGCATGGGGGGGGGGGTAAAATCTGCTGCTACAGAGACAGGGGTGTCTGGGGCTCGTTCTTCCTCTGGCAGGGCCTTTATTTCAGTGGCTGGCACTGATGATGTTCTACTTGGTATTGATGAGCCAAAGGAAGGGTAGACTGTTGGTGAAAAGCCCCGATCAGGGTGGTATGCATGCAGTGGTATGTATGTACCTTCCCACCCCTGTTAGGGAAGCCATGTTGTTATTGTGGGTCTCCATCTGTTCTCACATGTCTGTGCATATCTCTCTGCAGCTGCATGATTTCCCAGAGTTTGGTCAATACTTGGCCGATCACACCTTGGGACTCCTGAATAGACCCCCAAGATGTGGCTGATGGTGTTCAGGTTGAAGTGTACAGGTCAGTACACTTCAATTGAGAGTTGCCAAACAGGAGACTTTGGATAAGTGAACACTGGTCTGGTGTTTGGAGATAGAGAAACAGTGCCTCTTGGGAGTTGCAGTCAAGTCATTCCTTCTATTTTACACACTAGACAAATAGTGCCCTCCAAGGTGAGTAAACTTCAATTGGGAGTTGTCAAACAGGGGTCTTTGGACAAGTGTACACTTGTCTGGTGTTTGGAGTTAAAGACTCAAGGCCTCCTGGGAGTTGCAGTCATGTCACTTTCTCTATTATACACATGGTATCCTCCAAGGTGAGTACACTTCAATTGAGAGCCGAGGAACAGGGGTATTTGGACAAGTGAATGCTGGGCTGGTGCTTGGAATTATAGATATATGTCCTCCTGTCATTAGCGGCCATGTCACGCATGTACTACACTATACAAATGTTATCCTCCCAGGTGATTACACTTCATTTGTGAGTTACCAAACAATGGTATTTGCATTAGAGAACACTGGGCTGGTGAGTGGAGTTACAGCAACAGAGCCTCCCAGCCTTAATAGTCATGACACTTCTTGTACTACAGACACTATACAAATGTTATCCCCCCAGGAGAATACAATTCAACTGAGAGATTACAAAAAGAGTATTTGGACAAGTGAACACAGTGCCTCCTGGGAGCTGCAGTCAGGTCACCCCCTGTCCTACACACACTACACAAATGTTATCCTCCCAGGTGAGTCTATTTCATTTGAGAGTTAAGAATCTGTTGTATTGGGGAAAGTTACCAGTGTGTTGTTGGTTAGAGTTACAGTGAACAATGCCTGCTGGGAGTTACAGTCATGTCAATCGCTGTATTTCACACATTATACAAATGTTATCACCCCAGGTGAGTACACTTCATTTATGAGTTACCAAACAGGAATATTTGGACAAGTGAATACTGGTCTGGTGTTTGGAATTATAGAAACAGTGCCTCTTTGGAGCTGCAGTCAGGTAACTCTCTCTCCTACACACACTATACAAATGTTGGGTATTATATATCAGTATTCAAATTGCATTTAGATTTGGACATACATTTACCTGTTGATACATACCATGAGTCGTGGGGTTATTTTTGTATACTGAAATACTTATAGGCCCCATTTGGAAATTTGGCATGTGATGGACCTTAGTAGCTGTGTGTGATGTTGGGTCCAACAAAACAGATTGACAGTGTCAACACCCAGATACTCTAGGTATTGAATGTTGGTGGGGTACAAGAAGCCGACATTGACAAAAGGGGAGCTATGAGCATGCATGAAATAGCATTTTTGTGACATATTTTTGTGTTGTAACTTACCAGACTCAACTCCTCCAGGTATTCCTGTGCAGGATGGTCAAGACCTTTTCCTCCTAGGCAAAGAGTTATAGTAGGGCACTGGGAGGGCGACCACCAGTCTTCTTGGCCTGCAGATGGTGCCTGGAGACCAGGGAACTGGCCTTGCCCCAGAGGTCATTCCACCTCTTCCTGATATCCTCTTTTTTGCACAGAATAGTGCCTACAGCATTCACTGTCAACAATCCTGTCCCACATTATGATTATGCTGAACTTGTGCTCCAAACAACTGTGGCTCTACTATTATGCTTTCAGTTACCACGACTGAAAAAACTGGATTTTTAGAATATGACATGGTGGGGGGGAAAAAACAGGTGACAGTGAATTACTAAACAAGAGAAGTGCAAAAGAATGTGAATGGACAAATGTATGTGCAGGGTGTTCTATGGGGTGGTGAAAAAAGGGGTGGCTAATATATGTACACTGTGGAAAAAAGGCACACTGGCTTCTGTATCTTGCTGTGTGAATGCAAATGATTGTGGTCCTTTGAAGGTGTCCCCTGTGGCAATGTCTGTCAGCTTTGTTATTTTCAAATTCATCCAATGTGCAGTTGTCTATTACTTTGCTGACTGGGAACTATAGTTGTTTGGACCGCCCGATGACTGACCACCATAAAGTGACTGCCACAGTGACTGTCTGCTTATAATAAGCTTGCTTTTTGGTTGCACTAGAGCACTAGAGGCTGGACCACCTATTTCCAGGCTGCCGCACTGCTGGAGGTCTGCCATTTTGACTTGGCGGTCAGCAGTCCTGTCTTTGTAGATTTGCTATAGAGATATTGGAATTGGTGAACCAAGTCTTGTGGAAGGATGCTGGATCTGCCCTCATTCTAGATGTCTTAGTGGCATGGGACTTTGTGTGCCAGAAGACTGCCTGATTCCCAGAATGAGCGGCAATAAGGATATTGTTCCGAATAGCTGTGTCCCTTGTGATTTTCACATTTTTTGGACAGTTTTATTGGATGCTCTAGCAGACTGGATACTTTGGGGAGAAGCACCTTTAAGTGCATTAATTAAGTGGCACCTCTGTCTCTATTGAACGAAATAGGTTCTGCAGCGAGATATGAACTCCCATTAGGAGGTGGTTTGGTGAAGAACCACAGTTTCATTTCCTCAAACTAACTGACATTGGCATCCATAGTTTTATAGGGTACAGACTCGGCTGCTGCTTGTGTGAGCAAGATGGGGACCATGCCTTGATAGAGGTGGAATAAATACACTAATGTTTCACCACACTCTCCCACCTAAACTTCCTCTGGTTGTTATTAATCATTAGTGGCCTCATTACAAGTAATCCTGCAGTGGCGGTCAGTCCACCGCACTCCTGTCAGTCTGGCCACCATAGTACGACCCTGGTAGTCGGACTGTCAGAGGATTGCTGCCGCCACCAGGATCACAAATCCTGGGGGGTAGGGGGTGTCAGTGTCACATTCAGTCACTGCAGCACTGAGTTTGGTCTGCTGTGCTGATCACAAGCCCTCTTTCTACCATCCTTTTTTATGGCAGGGTCCGTGTCATGAAAAGGCCAGCAGAAAGCCAGTGCTGGGGGCCACAGGGGTGCCCCTGTACTGCCCATGCTTATGGCATGGGTAGTGCAGGAGTCCCCTGCCAGCACCCTTGGAATGTGCACTGTCTGAACTGCAGACAGTGCACATTCTGAGGGTGCTGTTGTGCCACATCATTGGCCTCAGCTCCCTTAAGGTAGCTGAGGCCAATGCTGTGGCACTCTTTCCCTCTGTCTGACTGGTGGATACATTGTAATACAATGTTTCCACTGGTCAGCCTGGTGGAAACATCGTAATATTATTCGGGGAAGGCTGCCAGTATGACGGCAGCCTCCTCCCCATGGCTTTGCCAGTCAGATAATTCTGACCTCCAAAGTCATAGTGAGGCCGTAAGTCGCAACGGGACAAACATTAGTTCCAGCTTAGGCTAACCAGGTTGCCCCGGACGGTAAGAAGCATGGGAAAATAGTCACTCTCAAACTGAAACAGAACTTCCATGTTGATAAGATTTTCCCAGGAGCAGAGATCTACAATGATGTAATCAATTTGGCACCTAAATGAATTTCATCTACTGTATAGGTAGAGAGTTTCTTTGGATCTGACTTTTGTCTACCATAGCTAGCTCTCAAATGGCAGTACTCCCAATCTCGGAAATAGTGTTACTCAGAATATATATAGCAGGGGACTCAGCGGTCTTTCGAAAGCTCCTACTATAGACGTTAATTATTCTACGAAGAAACTTCAAAGTCCAGTATTTCAAGAGAATCAATGGTTAGCTGCTTAGCATGGCAGCCCAAGGAGATCTTTAGCCGTATAGCAAGACCTCCCAGAGGATCTACCAGAATGAGAGTTGGGGTCTGGAAATGGGAAGTCTTATATCCTTGCCTATGGGAAGGAGTGAATGCTAGGTTTCTTGAAACATAATTATGTCACACTTCTCAATGAAGGTGCCCTAGCCTTCTAGAGCATGTTTACTCCCAAGCCCAGCAATGTTCAAAGAGACCAGTATAAGATTGCTAATAGAGCTAATCAAACGGCGGACTTGGTTTCCTTTGGATGGAATATAGAGCTCTCTAGAAATAAAGCACAACAAAGTCCTGGCAGTGCCTAACTGTACTTCCCTGCTAGAGGGTTGGATCTCTGCAGAGTGGTTTGGCGAAAGGGTGGCTGAAGTGAATTAGTGCACCCTTTGAAATGGACGAGGTTTGAGCTTTAGCCTAGTGCTCACTTTTGAATTCCCTATAAGCTCCAGTCATTCGGCTCGGGATAATGGTGAAGACGATTGAATTTGCTCTTCTGCCACAGAGGTGCTCTAGATTTGAACTGAATTGTGGAATTGAGAGGGGTAAGGGTCTGTGCTTGCAGGGACAGTGGGCAATTTTCAATTGAAGGGTGAGAAAATTGCACTTTGATACAGTCTATATTGTTATCTGTGGATGGAAAGCAGATGGCCCTAATGATGTCAGAATGGATGACACTGTACCACTTCCTAATATCCCTAATCCAGTGATCACTTGGTTAGTTAGAGAAGCCTCATCTTTCCTTGCATATGGATTGAGCATTGGGACACCAGTCATATAAATAGTCCTGAACAGGTGACATGATTAAGGTTAGTCTGTGGATGGTTAAGCAAATGAAAGCTAGATAAAGATGCAGATTTCGGGTTTGTGGCTAGAATAGAAGTGATAGATTTCAGGGGATACGCTGAGTTATGAGGTGAGCCTCTCATCCTCCCCTCTTTGGCATATCTGGGATAGGTAAATTAGAAATCTACACTGGCGCTAGTGGGAATTTTGCACATGACAGCGGGTGGAGGAAACAGAAGTAGTCATTGGTGGGCCTAGAGGAGGGGCAGAAAGCCCATGGGAACCTCGCTCTGTTGACTGTTATGAGGCACATAAGATGGTGGGTCAAATTGGGGTAAGTCCTTCTGCGTATACAGATGCTCCCAATACATGTTGAGGCCTACAAGCAAGGGCCCAGGATTCTGTAATTTCTTCAGTAATTGTACCTTCACCCTAAGGTTCATTTCTCTGTCCTCAGAGAGTTAATGACCTCCCAAAGTTCTTTTATCTGAGCTCTAGCTTCCTCTCTTACTGCCAACTGTGGGGTAGAGGCTGGGTTCACACCAGGGTCGGATGGGGTCTGAGCACCAGAGGCTAGAGGAAACAAAGATTGGTACAAACAATTGTGGGATCTAGAGGGAGAGGTGGCTTGGATGAAGGAAGGAAAAAGTGAAGGGCGAAGGGTAAATATTAGCTTCAACATGGTCTGCATGCACGTTTTCTTTAGAGCAAGCATTTGGAAAGGAAAAGATATAGGTGGTCATTATGAACATGGTGGTCTGGACCGCCATGCCAGCGGTGGTGGTCATTACCGCCAATGGCATGGCGGTCCAGACCGCCATATTCTGAACACAGTAGTGAACTGGCTGCAAGACGCTTTGTCACTGTTACTCCACTCAGCCATCACAGTATCCCCTGCAACAAAGACCCCTGTGTCACAACTCTCTGTTGAAATCTACTCATATGGGAGGATACAATTTGTACAGTGGATGTAGTATAGGGACTGACAGGACTGCTAAGGCCAGGAGTCTCTTTCACTTTTACCAAGTCAGCCAGCCCAGTGTAACATTTATATAGTATGTAAAGTACAGGGACTGGCATGACTACTACTCACAGCAGGCACTGTTTTTGAAAGTCCAAAACCAGACCAGTGTTTGTTTGCTCAAGTACATCTGTCAGTGAACTCTCAATTGATGTGTGCTCATCTGGGGGGGAGACATTGGTCAAGTTTGTGTACTAGAGTGACTGTGATGACTGCAACTTGCATCAGGCCCTGTAACTGTAACTCCAAACAGCAGAACAGTTCTCTCTTCTCCAAAGATCACTGTCAATTACAAAATGAAGTTAACTCAACTGGGGGATAACATTTGTCAAGTAATGGGGAACAGTGGGAGTGACAGGATTGCAACTCCCAACAGGCACTGTTCTTCCAACTCCAAACACTCAGGTGTACTCACCTGGGAGGAAGCAATTTGAAAAGTGTGTCTAGTAAAGGGAGCGATCTGACTGCTAATGCCAGGAGGCCCTGTTTCTGGAACACAAAACATTAATACAGTGTTCTCTTGTCCAAAGATCCATGTGTCTTAAACCTCAATTGAAATGTACTCTGCTGTGAGGATACCATTTGTACAGTGTGTGTAGTACAGGGAGGAGTTACATGACTGTAATTCACAGTTGGGTCTCTTACTGTCACTCCAACCACCAGGCCAGTGTCCTTTTCCCCAGAGACTCCTGCTACGGAAATCACATAAAAAGTGTACTCATCGGGTAATGACATTTATCAAGTGTATGAAGTAGAGGGAGTGACATGACTGCTAAGGCCAGGAGGCTCTGTTTCTCCAATTCCAAACACACGCCCAGTGCACACCTGTCCAAATATCCTTGTTTGTTAACTCAAAAAGGAAGTTTACTCACCAGGGAGGATAATATTTGGCTAGGTTTGGGAACTTGTGGGAGTGACCTGAGTGTAAAGCCCAATGGGCCCTATTTTGCTAACTCCAGTCACCAGCCCAGAGTCCACTTGCCCCAATGCATCAATTAGCGAACCCTCAAAGGATGTTTACTCACCTGGGAGGATAGCATTAGGCTAGTGTTGGGAATTAGGGGAGTGACCTGAATGCAACTACCAGGAGGCACTGTTCAAGTGACTCCAAATAGGTGGTCACTGGTTCAAATATCCTAGCCTGATCACTCTCAAATCATGTTTACTCACCTGGGAGGGACCAAGATACAAAGCATGTCCAACTAAGAGATGTGGCTGGCCACCTAAGTCTATCTTGTACTGCTAAGCCAAGTTGAAACTATTGAGGACAGGAAGGACAGTTTACACAGTGTGCAACATAAAGTATCAACTAGTCCTCAAGGTGCATCATCAGAACGGTATTGGCTGCAGACACATTTACAATGCACTGGTCACATGATGATTCCAGTCACATATATGACAAACTCCTGCCTCAGCCAGCATAACATTCAACTAGGCTTCAAAATGGTCAAAGCCACATCCTGGTCAGCCACTGTTTTGCCAGCACTGCTGGCAAGATGTAAATCTCTGCCCATCCTCCCAAGTGCAAATGTACTGCTGAATTCAGCAGCTGCTGGACTTTGATAGAATTTGCATGCTTCACAAACATCAGCTCAATACAACCAAAAGTATGGGTACCTTTCACAATACGATCACCTGCAAACCAACTATTTATAATGGCTGTGCAAAGTGCCACTGTTAACTTTTGAAGGTAGATGTCACAATACCACCAGTAACATTGCATCTGCCACATCAATAGGTGGAGCTGCCACTGGCCAGACAGAGCCCATAGACAAGACTGCCAACATCGCTCAGCATGAAGCCCTCAATGAACATGACACTCCTGAATGTCTCTACATGGAGGACTGTTCTTACCCATTTGGGCAACCTGAACAGACCTCTACAGTGAGCCTCACTGTGCCCACATGAAGACCTCCCAGTCTGGTTGCCTTGACATCACAGGAAACCATTCACCCCCCAACCTGTGTCCCTAAGACAGTGTCTACAATCTCATGCTCCCAGTCCAGGGCTCCTGAGTCGCAGCACAACACCTCGGACAATGATGGCCCTCGGACAATGATGGCCCTGGAACCAGTGGGAGGTGGCACCCTGTGGCAAGGGCACTGGCTCGTGGGGGAAGGCAGCATGGGAGGAATGTTGTTGGTCACGAGTCTAATGCCTCTGGAGATGCTCTAGGCCAGGATTCCACCAGCCAAGTCTTGGGGATCTATCAAGACTCCCAAGGCGTGATGGGCCAGGTACTTAGCAGACTTACTCTGGGAGATCAACAGCTGCAGAGGGACATCCATAGGGGTATGCGTGAGCAGTAGGCGGCCAATAATATGAACCTGTCCTCCCTAAAAGGAGTGTTGAGGGATATTAGCAGTACCCTGATCATTGATCGTCAGCAACACTCTACCCCTTCCTTTGGCACAGCAACACTAGGCCCGTCGTCATTGGTGCGATCCACTGAAAGGGAGGCCTTGTCAGGGGAAGAACCCGTCATAGCCACCCCTGCCTCTGTAGCCACAGGTCAATCCCCACACAAGGGGGGATGTCCAGCTAAGAATGCAGGAGGTGCAGATGGCCAGACACCAACCACTGCCAACAAGTGACCTCTTTCTGAAGGAACTGCTTTGGGTGCCAAATGTTCACTCTGTAAACTGTTCTTCGAAAACCTTCCATTTCCTATTGGAGGAGTACACTGGACTTTGGACTTGCAATGCTGTGGCATCTACTCCAAAGATTTCATCAACCATGACAGAACCCTTCTCAATCCTTTTCCATCATGCCCCAATGTCAGTTTATGCACACATGCACAATAAATGAACCAATCACAAAGTGTGTGTCTGTTTGGCTCATGTTTCAAGTGTTACTATGTAGATATGTAAGAGCATGTGAAGCAAATGATGAAGACACAAAATACTAGTGCAAGGAGGGATGTGTTACAGGTACAGTGTCTTGCTACAGATTAGAACCAAACACACACACACACATTGCTACAAGTGTCTAGTCACACCAAACATTTTATTGCACCATACAGCACATAAGCTGTACATATGTCAGGACTGTCAGAGCCAAGAATGGCTGACTCATATTGGGTCAGGGTAGATTTTCGGAGGTACAGTCGCACAGATCACAGACAGGAAGGGGATTGTCGGACATTGTCCTGTAGAATAGACAAACAGAAAAGTGAATGGTGTCACCAGCTTGAGCCTTATCACATAGCAAAACAAGGTAATCCAACATGACATAATCCAAGTTACAGGCAGAGGGCAGTACAACAGCTCCTGATCACAGGTCCATCATAATCTAATGACCATGCATCTGGAGATATGATATAAACAGATGTCAATGTTGTTGCACAGACAAAGTGCCCTGCAATGATGAAACATATTTACGGCTACATACAAGTCACACACAAATAGTGTTTAGCCTATGTAAAGAGTGAATGCCTGGCTAGCACTTGCAGACAACACATTTCACAGCCATATCATCACACACATATAGCAATGGATCCAACATGGTACACTAGACAAGTACAATGTGCACTTCAGTCCTTCTACCCACACACAGTCCAGGCTGGCTTGGCACAGGTCTCATACACCCTAAATCCATCACCCATATTACCTGCAACAATCCATTGAAGGGGTAGTTTTTTTTAGGGCTTAGGATGGGTGGAGATGTGTGTGTACTTTATTTTATAGGGGTGAGGGTGGGGATGTTGGGATAGTTTTTTTTAGGGCGGATTGGGGATATAGATTGTTTAGGTTTAGGGGTGGGGCTAGTTTTGTGCTTTAGCGTAGGTGGGGGGTGAAATGAGTGAACCACGCATGCCTGTTCCACACATGCCTTTACTAGGCATGCTTTTACAATAAAAATTCATTGCAAAGGCACGCGTGATAAAGGCATGAATTGAAACTACGCAGTTGTTGTTCCAACCTCATTATTAAGGCATGCGTGGGTCCAACATGTGCGGTTCCATCATACAACCGTTGCTTTGAAAAGACAACACATGGCTATGTACAGTTATCAATCATATACTGCTTGTTCCTGTAGCGTGTGTAATTTCTAAGCAACAGACCACAACTCTTTAGTATTCCAGTCCACAGGTGAGAAGGTGATGGATCTCTGTCCTTAGCCATGTGTTTGTATAAATGTGTAAGTTGGTGTCTGCCACCCAGAAGCTTGTTTTCTCAGTGTATGATGGTTGCTGGTGCCTCACTCCAGTCTGCAACGTGGACATGGCTTCATGTGTTCTTTGTGTACAGCTATGGATCCCTACTTTCCCTTGGTAAGAGGGGAATGTCTTTTGACATGAATTATGTGCCATCACTGTTGCCAGCATTCCTTGTGCCTGCATGACAGCATGTGTCCCTTCTTTTTTAGGAAACATTTGCAAGCTGAAGTTTCATGAATGGTCTACCTATTTTGAGGGGATGGTGTCTGCATTCCCTCATCTATCTGTGCTTGTCTAACTGTTTGCGGAATAGTACATTTCAATGAGTTTACATTTCAAGTTGTGCCACATACAGAAGTGTGTCACCACTGTTCATCAATTGACACATTCCCTCATGCATCATTGCATGTTATTTGGTAAGTGCTACTGTAGTAGCAATGAGGGACATGATAGGTAAGCGCAGAGTTCAGTGCCACAATATGAATATCGTTGATCTTGATGTGGCATCATGTATAAAAAAAACAGCTGTGTAAAGGACAAGGTATGTGCCTTGACTGTTGCCATGTATCATGGAGTGACTTGCAGTTATGTTCTAGACACACTTGTTGGGTACAGGCATACATTCACAAAGAGACATCTGGGTTTGCATGACCATGATGGGGATGGTGATGTAGCTTTCTATTGGGCAACATGTTGTGGGCCTCCTAGAAGTCCTTGCTACTTCTGTGTCTTTCCAACATGTAAAGGACTGATGGCTTCTACTGAAGCACTCAGAGTGTGTAATTGCCAGGGGTGCCAGATATTAATGGGTATGACCTTGAGGCTTGCTGATTCATTGTGTTGATTTTTTGGGAACATCTCTCCTGGCATATTAGATATGATGTTTGCAGTGTTCATTTCCATGGCACAGGTGTGGCCCAGCTATATGATATTGATACTATCTCCTTGTCTCTATTGAGACAATAATCACTTGGTGAGGTGTAAAATGTAGATAGTTTCCCAGTGTGACATGAATATTTCCATGTCACCTTCTCCAGGCTATTGTACTTTTGCCATCAACATGGCTGGCACTTAGAGCATCATTTCTTATTGTAGGGTCATGACGTATGTGACAAATAGATGTGTGCATGGATTTGTATGGAATCTGTGGGAATAGACTCTGAATTGTCCTACATTTCTATGCCAAAAGGTGAATTAGGTCTGCTCCATGGGGCAAAGCTTTGCGGGTGATGTTGTCTCCAAATGGTTGACTTGTTATGGTGATTGCACAACTTCAGCCATGCAGTTGTAGTATTGTGAGCTCCTGATTTTCCTGTAGAAGACTGTTGCCAGTTCAGGTGGCATGCATGCATAAGGTATGGCCCATGTATGGTCCTCTTAAGTGGAGTTTGTTCCTGGCTCCTACCTGACCTCATTATCATGTTTGCTAATCAGAGCAGTTGTTGAAGTGTGTTCATGGACCTGTGATCACCCTATTCCTCTTTGTCATTGTAGCATTAGCACAAGCAATTGAAGAACTGGGCCAAGACATAGGGGTGACCAGAACATCCTCATTATCGGATTCTTCCTACAGTGGCCACTCCCTAGTGGTGCTGGACCTATCTGGGCATCCCACAGTACCATATTTGCCTGCCACCCCTTTCTATCATCCCCCTCCCTGTTGCCCACCACCCAGTTGGCTATTGTAGGAATGTAGCCTCTTTCTAGCCTTGTTACCCCCACTTTAGGCCTGTTTGTGAGTATATGTCAGGGTGTTTTTACTGTCTCACTGGGATCCTGCTAGCCAGGACCCCAGTGCCCATAGTGAAAACCCTATTTGTCAGTGTGTTTTATATGTCTCACTGGGACCCTGCTAGCCAGGACCCCAGTGCTCATAGTGTGTGGCCTGAATGTGTGTTCCCTGTGTAGTGCCTAACTGTGTCACTGAGGCTCTGCTAATCAGAACCTCAGTAATTATGCTCTTTCTGCCTTTAAAAATGTCACTGCAGGCTAGTGACCATTTTTACCAATTCTAATTGGCACACTGGAACACCCTTATAATTCTCTAGTATATTGTACCTAGTATATTGTACCTAGGGTTCCAGGAGATCCCTATGGGCTGCAGCGTTTCTTTTGCCACCCACAGGGAGCTCAGACAATTCTTACACAGGACTGCCACTGCAGCCTGAGTGAAATAATGTCCACGTTATTTCACAGCCATTTTACACGGCACTTAAGTAACTTATAAGTCACCTATATGTCCAACCCTCACTTGGTGGAGGTTAGGTGCAAAGTTACTAAGTGTGAGGGCAGCCTTGCACTAGCCAGGATACCCCCACACAGTTGAGGGCCATTTCTTCAATCTTTGTGAGTGCGGGGACACCATTACACGCGTGTACTACATATAGGTCAATACCTATATGTAGCTGCACAATGGTAACTCTGAATATGGCCATGTAACATGTCCAAGATCATAGAATTATCCCCCCATGCCAAATCTGGTATTGGGGTGCCAATCCCATGCATCCCCGGTGCTCCAGCATGGACCTGGGTACTGCCAAACCATCTCTCTGGGGTTTTCACTGCAGCTACCGCTGCTGCCAACCCACAGACAGGCTTCTGCCCTCCTGGGGTCTGGGCAGCCCAGTCCCAGGAAGGCAGAACAAAGGATTTCCTCTGAGAAAGGGTGTTACACCCTCTCCCTTTGGAAATAGGTGTTAACGGCCTGAGAGGAGTAGCCTCTCCTGGCCTCTGGGAATGCTTTGAAGGGCACAGATGGTGCCCTCCTTGCATAAACCAGCCTACACCGGTTCAGGGATCCCCCAGCCCCTGCTCTGGTTCTAAACTGGACAAAGGAAAGGGGAGTGACCACTCCCCTGTCCATCACCATCCCAGAGGTGGTGCCCAGAGCTCCTCCAGTGTGTCCCAGACCTCTGCCATCTTGAATGCAGAGGTGTGAGGCCAATGGAGGCCTCTGACTGGCCAGTGCCAGCAGGTGACGTCAGTGACCCCTCCTGATAGGTGCTTACCTGACTAGGTAGCCAATCCTCCTCTGAGGGCTATTTAGGGTATCTCCTGTGGGCTTCTCGTCAGATAACGAATGCAAGAGCTCACCAGAGTTCCTCTGCATCTCCCTCTTCGACTTCTGCCAAGGATCGACCGCTGACTGTTCCAGGACACCTGCAAAACATCAACAAAGTAGCAAGAAGACTACCAGCGACATTGAAGCGCCTAATCGTGCCGGCTTTCTCAACTGTTTCCTGGTGATGCATGCTCTGGGGGCTGTCAGCCTTCACCCTGCACTGTAAGCCAAGAAGAAATCTCCCGTGGGTCGACGGAATCTTCCCCCTGCTAACGCAGGCACCAAACGTCTGCTTCACTGGTTCTCTGGGTCCCCTCTCATCGTGACAAGCGTGGTCCCTGGAACACAGGAGCTAGATCCAAGTGACCCCGACAGTCCAGTGGTCCATCTGTCCAAATTTGGTGGAGGTAAGTCCTTGCCTCCCCCCACCAGACAGTAATCATGTGTACTATGTGAACTGCAGCTGCTAGGGCTTCTGTGCACTTTTGGAAGAAATCCTTCATGCACAGTACAGCCCAGGTCCCCAGCACTCCATCCTGCATTGCTCAACTTGATGAGTTGACCACCGGCTTAGTGGAACCCTCCTTTGTAGTGTTAAGATGACCGCTGTGCTCAGTTTTCTTGAACCCATGTTCAAGTACCTCTTCAGTTGCTGCCTGCTTCTGTGTGGGCTCTCTGTGTTGCCGAGCGCTCCCTCTGTCTCCTCCTCCAAGGGGCAACCTACTGGTCCTTCCTGGGCCTGGGCAGCACCCATTTTCTTCAACTGCAACCTTTGCAGTTAGCAAGGCCTGTTTGCGGTCTTTCTGCATGAAAACAACTCTGTGTCCTCCAACACGCCGTGGGACATCTCCTGTGCAAAGGAGAAGTTCCTGGAATCTTCCGTTGTTGCAGAATCTTCAGCTTCTTCCACCCAGAGGCAGCCATTTTGCATCTTCATCTGGGGTTTAGTGGGCTCCTGCCCCTCCTGGACACTTTCGTGACTCTTGGACTTGGTCCCCTTCCTTTGCAGGTCCTCAGGTCCAGGAATCCATCTTCAGTGCTTTGCAGTCAGTTGTGGTCTTTGCAGAATCTCCTATCACAACTTTAGTGTGTTTCTGGGGAAGTAGGGCAGCTTTACTGCTACTTTTCAGGGTCTTGGGGTGGGGTATCTTGGACATCCTTAGTGTTTTGTTACACTTCCAGCGACCCTCTACACACTACACTAGGCATGAGGTCCTTAAGTGGTTCGCATTCCACTTTCTTAGTATATTGTGTGTGTTGCCCCTAGGCCTATTGCATCCTATTGTATTCTAGAGTGTTTGCACTACTTTTCTAACTGTTTACTTACCTGATTTTGGTTTGTGTGTATATGTTGTGTATTTGACTTACCTTCTAAGGGAATATATCCTCTGAGATATTTTTGGCACATTGTCACTAAAATAAAGTACCTTTATTTTTAGTAACTCTGAGTAGTATTATTCTTATGATATATTGCTATATGATGTAAGTGGTATAGTAGGAGCTTTGCATGTCTCCTAATTCAGTCTAAGCCTCTCTGCTATCGCTACCTCTATCAGCCTAAGCTGCTAGAACACTACTAATCTACTAATAAGGGATAACTGGACCTGGCACAAGGTGTAAGTACCATCAGGTACCCACTATAAGCCAGGCCATCCTCCTACAGCTGTGCCCACTCACCCAAGATGATGGATGTCTCCTTTGCTGCAGGCACCTCCACCCTAGCCCCTGTTACCCCTGCTGCCCTCAGTGAGGAGGCTATTGACCTACCTGGAATTATCTCTATGGGCCAGACAGCCTTGTGACTACCATCCAGGGAATGGCAACACAACTCCAGCAAACCAATGCATTCCTGGATGGCATTCATGGTGCAATGGCTGGTCTACAGAGATCTTTTCAGGGAATCGGTCCTCTTAGTGACAGCAGCCAGTCACCCCTACCTGCCATCCCCTTCCACCTTCCTCTTCCCGCTCCCAATTCCCCTTCCCCTACCTACCCAAAGCACACAAACTGATCCTCAGACATCCACCTCAACGTCCAAGAGGAGCACACACAAACACAAGCAGCCCAAAACACACTGGCCGCACACAAACAGCATCCACACACAGACACAGCAACTGTCACCAACCCAACAGCCACACACCCACCCACCACTGCATCCCCCAGCACCTCCACCTCCCATCACCACAAGACACACAAATGCCCACACTCACCCACCTAAACGATATCCACCAAAGACAAGCAGACTTCCCATAAGCACACACCCACAACATCTACACCAACACAGCATACGACCACTACCACAACCTCCAAATCCCAACCCCTTCTGATGACAGTCCCTGTGTCCCTAAGAAACTTTTCTTGTTAGACCTTGATCTTGGCCCTGTTCCCTTCACCACCGCACCAAACCCGAGAGGTCCCCATCCACCTCCCATCCCTTCCCTTTCACCTTTAAGGCCTCCCCTGCAAGCACCCTTACCTTTACACCCCAGAAGAAACCCACCCTTCCCAAGAATAAACCTACCCTCTGAAAAAGTAGACCACCCCTCCCAAGCTGAGCTCAGCGAAGTGCCGAAGAAACTTCGCTGTGCTACCCAAACGTCCACAAGTGGTGGAGTTTTGGGAAGGCGTGTTGTTTGCACTGATTTTCAGCTCAAGAGTTTCTCCAGATCTGTAAAATCAGCATGAACGGCATCATGCAGAGGGTGCAAACATTTTTTGCCTCTGGAGGAGAGTAGAGTAGATCTGCAGCTTTCTCATTGTGAGCGGCCGCGGTCTATCGCAACCGCTTGTGTTCAGAAATCTCCCTCGCGCTCTCCAAATTAGCGATTTCTACCACTTGCACTCACAAACTTTACATTGGTGAGTGCGAGAAAAAACTACGCTCTGTGTCACTTTGCTGAATTTTTGCGGAACTCCACACTCCATGCGGAGTGGGGAAAACTCCAATAACTCCATCGGCAGAGCAAAATTCTTCGTCCACCCCTAGTTAGACTGGCCAATGGTATTTAGACTTTGATATTTCCTGTTCAGTAAACCCAACCAGTTTGTTTCCATGGGTATACATTTATCCTGCAATTCCTTTTCTACATTTTTTTAAATGTCTGATTGACTTGTGTTTTGTGCCTACTCTTGTGTGTGTCTGTGCCTGCTTGCAGCTCTATTGGCTGTTGTTTGTAGTTTGTGACCTTGTGGGCAGTGCTTTTGCCCCCAAGATGAGAGTATATGTTAAATGTATGTATATGTGTGTGTGTGTACAATGCAATTGTGCTGTCATGGCATTGTGTACTGTTTGTTATGGTAGGTTTTTCATCTTGTGTTGTCCAATGTGAGCATGTATGGTGTCAGACTTGTTCTCTGATATGGCTTATGTATTCATCTGATGTGTGTGAGCTTGAGTTTTGTTAGTGCAGACATACAGTGTGTTCAATTGTGCTAGCTTTGTTTACATTAGACTGTGCATGTGTCCATTTATCTGTGTGTCCATTGCAGCTAGTTCCTGTAGCAGTATGTCCCATGCAGTTAAAGTTCGTTGTACGTGTTGACTTGTACTTCAACATTGTATAGATAGGAATGAGATTTGTGTCTAGTACTATTTGTCCATAAGATACATGTAGGGCCATATCTTGTGCAAATGTTGTTTTATTGGCAGTTGCAAGGTGAAATGTGCCCCATGCAGCCTCTTTCCCTGAGTGTTCCTGGTGCCCCATCCCAATCATGCAATTATTGTGTGCATGGTGCTCTTTGTCGATTTGTCTCTCTGTGCATGCCACTGTGTTTCCATTGTGCTGTGATGCGTGTGATATGTGTGTCCATTGTAGAGCTGTTTAATGGTGGTGTTTTACATGACACATTGATACATTTGTGTTTGTATGTGAGGACAGTCCATATGCTGTTTGAAGGACGAGTGTATGGGTTATTTTTGTGATCTTTGTGAGTAGTTGAACGATGTGCAGACTTTACAGTCCCTGTTTCAGAGATGTGCGGCTGTGTGTTTTTGTGTGGTGTTGCAGTGCAGTGTGATTTTGCTGTCCAAAGGGGGCGTATTGTGACTGTGAATGTGTCCATCTTGATGTATGTTTCAGACTGTGTCCGAGATGTCATGTGTGTTGGTGCCCGTGGCATGCCCCCCCATGATGTGTACAACTGAGCTATCATCTGTTATTCGGCGATCTGAGACGGGTAGGTGAGTGTAATTACAGTTGGTGGTGTCTACAGCGGCATTGGTTTTGTGCACTTTTGAAGACCATCAAAAGTGGCAAGACATATGCGATGGGCTCTATGGAGGCACGGGAAAAGTGAGACTGCCTACAGGTGAGTGTCTCCCTTTACACTGTCCATTTCCACCTTCTGAGTTGTGGTGGTTGGCCTGCCTGGACACATTGGCCATGTGCAACCTCAAAATTGGTCCAGCGGAAACATAGGCTCCTCCTGATCGTGGTGGTCTGTGGTACCTGGCCGTGCCGGCAGATCCACAGCAGTCTTTGCTCCATAGGTCCCAAGGACTCATAATACAGCGGTCCGACTGCCAACCTGACATCTGTTGGACCACCACGACTGCTATGGCAGTCCACAGGCCACCAAACTCGTAATGAGGGTCTCTGTCTAGAGGGAGAATAAAATACCAATAAATCAAAGTAAATAGAACTGCTGAACCTTCTGCTAACAGGACAGGTTGCAATCTAAACAACAAGAGACAGAAGACAATGTAGTAAAATAATAAACTAATTAATAATCAACGTGAGGTCCTCCGCTAATCTTGAAATAAAAAAAACCCTCATACGCTTGACCTGGGGAAGAAAGGGAGGCATTTCATACCATGCAAAACAAATCCTTTCCACATACACAAGGTACTTTTTGGCTATTTGCCTTTAGGAGGTATGAAGAATGCCACTAGATCACCAGGAATTGTTATGACCAACATGAGAGGAGCCCCAGGGTACTGGGTAGCAATTAATTTACTGTATTTTTGTTATGTTATCTGATGCTATGATGTCATGGTTTCTAGCCCCTTGGTGTAGATCAGACATTTTTGAAGCTAGTCTCCTATGTGAGGTTGTAGAAACTGACACTAGATTACCAAGGGTTGAATTTAGGGGTGGACAATGAATTCCGCTCTGCCGGTGGCGCTCGCAGGGTTTTGCCCATTTCACGCTCCATATGAGGCGTGAAGTTCCCAAAAAATCAGCAAAGTGGCGCTGGACATAGTTTCCCTCTCTCCCGGCTCATCAACTTAGGTTGGCAAGCAAGAAACATCAAACACTAGACCACCTGCACGTGAGACTTCTAAATCATGGCAGTGCAACAAGATGCTACTGCTCAGTTTGAGAAACCAGCCGCTTGCATTGAGGGAGTTTCTGCTCGTGTAGAAAGTCTACTTGAGCTGCAGAAAGAAGCAGCGCCCTCTTTTTCTGTGCGTTGTGCCATTTGCTCAAACCCCCGATAGCTAAAAATCAACTCAAGCAGCATGACTTACTGCACTCAGCCGCTCACAGAACTCTACAGAGCACGGTGGATTTTTTGGGCACTTCACCGAGTGTTTAGCGTAGCAGAACTTCGCGAACTCAGCCCAGGCTTAATTGCATTGTGCAGTGTGAAAGTGGCTCATTGGCAGACGGTTCCTCTATCCGTGCAATCTTTTTGGCAAAATGTGTGTGGCAATTGTGTCCACCCGATTCTGGGTAAATCAACCTTTTGTGGTTAATTTGCCCCATATAGATGCCACTAGGCCATTAGCAGCATTTTGATGTAGTTAGAAATTCAATGCCATTACTGGGCATTGCCTCCTCACTTTTCCCAGCCCCCATACTTCCCCACAAGTTATTGTTTTTATAGTCAGCGATTCATGTTAAGAAGGAGTGTGTTGCTAGTGCTGATAGTTGAATCTTTTGCTTCCACCACCTATTTCTTTGTAAATGCTTTCTACAATATCTCTGGAACTAAGCTACCTCTTACTGAGAGTCCCAGCCAGGGCAAAACCAGTCTTGAGTTGCTTATGTTCCTGTCAGAGAGGACCTAGGCTGGGATTTCATGCTGTACTGTTCCCATTGGAGCAGGGTCATGGCTGATTTGCATATGGCTGGCTCTAAACTGAGGTGGCATGATGGGCAAAAGAGCATGGTTTGGAATGCTACCTCAAGTGATTGCAAGTGGTTAGACTTAATACAAGCATTCTTCCCATCACCTTTTTTGTTGTTCGGACTGGAAGGCAAGGAATACAGGGCCAGATGTAGGAACCAGTTTGCGACTTGCAAACGGCAAAAATTGCAGTTTGCGAGTCGCAAACCGGAGTTTCCTATGCAGAAATGCATTTTGCGAGTCGGGACCGACTCGCAAAATGCATTTCCAACTCGCAAATAGGAAGGGGTGTTCCCTTCCTATTTGCGACTCGCAGTGGTATGCAATTCCATTTGTGACCGCGTATGCGGTCGCAAATGGAGTCGCAGTTACCATCCACTTGAAGTGGATGGTAACCCACTCGCAAATTGGAAGGGGTCCCCATGGGACCCCTTCCCCTTTGTGAATGGACCCCAAAATATTTTTTCAGGGCAGGTAGTGGTCCAAGGGACCACTACCTGCCCTGAAAAAATACCAAAACAAAAGGTTTAGGATTTTTTTTTTAAGTGCAGCTCGTTTTCCTTTAAGGAAAACGGGCTACACTTGAAAAAATAAAAACTGCTTTATTAGCAAGCAGTCACAGACATGGAGGTCTGCTGACTACAGCAGGCCTCCATGTCAGTGAGTGCCCATAGTCGCTATGGGGCCGCAATTTGCGACCCACCTCATTAATATTAATGAGGTGGGTCTTTGCGACCCCATAGCGACTTGCAGACGGTGTCTGAGACACCGTTCTGCATAGCAAATTGCGAGTTGCAATTTGCGAGTTGCTCGGACTCGCAAATTGCAAGTCGCAATTTGCTTTGTACCTACATCTGGCCCACAATTCCTAGAATGCACTCCAGGTGGTCCAATCGGCACATTACGACCCTGATGATCGGACTGCCAGGGGGCTGCTGTCACTGCCGGGAACACGTTTCCCAACAGGCTGATACGGGTGGACTCGTGGTCAGCTACGGAGTCGTTGAACTCAACCCTGCCATGCTAATCACCCCTCCCGTTTCCACAAGTCTTTCCATGGCGAAGATCCCACCAGCACTATCGGTATGCACTCAGCTTTGCAGACAGTGCGCATTCCAAGGGTGCTAGTGTGGTACGGTATTGGCCGCGGCTCCCTTAAGGAACCGGTGGAAATGTAGTAATACAATGTTCCAGCCGGACAGCCCAGCGGGAACATTCTAATACTACAATTGGAGAGGCTGTCGGTATGATGGCTGCCTCTTCCCCGCAGCCAAAGTCGTAATGAGGCCCAAAGTCTGTGGGAAGGAAATGTGTAAGCCAAGGTCAGTCAATAGAGGGTGTTTGGACAAAATATTGGAAAAAATATTGTGATACAAAAATATCATGGCAAGGGGATTAGGATGTCAAAAATATCTGCCGTAATGTCAAAGGTAAAAATATAGTTTTTAGTATTGTTTTTAATATTGTAAAAAATATTGGTTTGGAAAATATTGTATGTAATATCATTTGTAAGTGTTAATTCATATGTAATTTATTGTTTTGTGTTTGTTTTATATTTAATTAATTTTTATATGTACTTAAGTAAGATAATGGATTAGTTATGAAACTGTTGAAATTCTTGCTTGTAGTTGGAAGAATGTATAAAACTAATGGATTTATAATTTTTATCAACAGAAAATAGTTTTTTAGGGGCCAAGGCTGGGGACATTTTTAAGGGTAGATATTTTAAGGTGTAGTTACTGTTAATTTGTTTTAATGAAATTCACATTAATGATGTAAAATGTTCATATTAATCTCTATACATGAATAACTTGTATTTATGATAAATAACAATGTATAATGAAATAATAATTGTTTATACTTAATATATTTTTTAAAATATTTTTTATTATAAAGAGATATTTAAATTGAAATATTTTAATGTTAATTATTTTAATGAAATGCAAAACAATACTGTCAAATCTTCAAATTAATTTTTATATATTAATATTTCTATAAATAATAAATGATAATTTATAGTTAAATAATATATATATATATATATTGATTTAATCCATTTGAAAACATTATTATTTTATTATGAACATGTCAATATATAATTATATTAAAATAGTGTGTAAAAACTCAAATTTATAAAAATGAAATTTAATAAAATGAGTTAATTTGGATGTTTTTAAATGAAACATTTACATTTTATAAATGTGGTGAAAATACACAATTACATTTTTTTACACTTTCATATTGAAAATTCTAGCTCCACTGTAAAAAATATATATTTAATTTTTACTTTAAAATTGCTTTTATTTTATTTTTTTTGTTTTTATTATTGACAATTTTGGATTCTGATTACATTTTTTACTTTATGGTTCAAAGCCTAGGGATGGTAGCAAATATTCAAAAAATATATATTATTAAATAATAGTCATAAACATTATTTTATATATTAATGTTAAAATATGAATATATAGGTTTGGAGTTTTGGTTAGTGCCAGGGCGGATTTCGTGGAGTTCTGCTACATGGAACCCCACAAAGTGCAGAAAAAACTCTGCCATGCTCTACAGAGTTCTGCAAGTGGTGGAGTGCGGTAGGTTCCACTGTACGGGCTGATTTAACCACCAGGAGATTGTTCCATGAAGATGGCACAACACACAGCACAAGATGTCACTGCTTCTTTCTGCCGTTCGGGTATGTTTTCTGCTTGAGCATCAGCTTCCTCTTCATGAGTGGTATGTTGCTCAGCGTGAGCGGAAGCGACCTGCTGCAACCGCCTGCATTGAGAAATCGTTCTGGGAGGTAGTTTAGTGTGTGATTTTTCTCACTCGTGCTCACCCGCATTAAGTAGACGAGCTGCAAGAGAGGAAAAGTTCCACTCCGCTGAGTTTTTCATAATTCCACGCTCCATATGGAGTACGGAGTGTGCAACAATTTTAGTTGCTAATATAGATGAAAAATTATGTGTGAGTATGATAATGATTGTGCATTTTATAATTGTAATCAGTAGCACCTTGCATAAAATGTTTTAGATTGTACTGGAAATAGTAATTTTCTCCGTTTTAGTGCCCAGCACCTTCCTCAAACTGGTATACATCGGAGTGGAAATAGTAGTGGAAATAGTAAATATCACCCTTTTAGTGAGCAACACCTTCCCAAACTTGGTATAAATTAGAGTGGATATTGTAAATAGTCCAACATTTTCCTCAAATTGGTTTAGATTGGAGTGGGGACAGGAAATGCTTTTATTCTTCAACACTAAAAATGGTTTACTTTGGAATGTGATTGTTTATTCATTTTGTGTGAATTCCTTTGTTTAAAATGCATTTGTATATAGTAAAATACATTTTTTATTATTGAATTAGAATTGCTGGTGTGTAAAAACATAATAAAAACATAGGCCCTCATTACGAGTATGACAAATGGGAAATCCCGTCTGTCAAACTCCCTACAGGTTGGCCGCCACCGTAATGGCGACCACCCCACCAGACCTATTAGGTGTTTCCCCTTAGGTCGACAGGCTGAAACCTCAGTTTTCACCCCTCTGCCTAGTGGGAAACAGGTGGCAGCATTGTCACCAGCTCGTAATCGAGCCAGCGGCAATCCTGCTGCCTGCAGGGCGCACCAATACCCTCACAATTGCGACAGTGATGTGCAGGATCCCTCTGTGGCCCCCTGCATCTGTTCGCCACCAGCCTTTTCATGGCAGTGAAATCACCATGAAAAGGCCGGCGCAGAACGAGGTCATAATCTGCAGGGCAATGCTGCATGCAGCGCTGCCCTGGAGGAATACGATCTCCGCCACCCCAGGCCTTCACGATCATTGATCCAGGTGGTGCTGGCAGAACCCGGGTAGTCTGACTGTCAGGTTATTTATGTGGCAGTTGGACTGCCACTGTAGCAGCAGCCCTGACTTCCCCCCAGGGCTGGCGGTCTGAAGCTTGCCTGCCTTGTAATGAGGCCCACAGTGATGTCTTTGTAATGAAAATAATTATTAGATACATATTTTTATGGAATAAAGACAATTTTATTTAATGTATGTTTTTACATTTTATATACAAATTTCAACTTAAAAATATACATTTAAAAAACTCCGTTTCTCAGAGGATGAGTTGAGAGTCATGGTGGATGAAATCATAAGAGTAGAGCCAAAATTGTTTGGAGCCCAAGTCCAGCACACTCCTGTCAGTAGGAAAATAGAACTGTTACACAGGTTTGTTGACAGAGTGAATGTTGTAGACACTACCATGTGCACAAAGGAGGACATTAGGAAGCGGTGGAGTGACCTGAGGGGCAAGGTACATTGCCTGGCCTCCAGGCACAGATGGAAAACTGTTGTAAAACTAGAACACCATGCATGCTCACAGCTCAACATTTACCATTGTGTCGTTCATTAACTTTAACAACATTCAATACCCCGAGTATCTGAGATGCAAGACTGTCTGTGTGTATTTTTGGACCTAACATCATAGCTACCAGAGCTCATCACATGCCTTAAGTTGGAAAGGTGCTTGTAAGTGTTTTAGTATCAACAATTAATCCCAGGACTCCTGGTATGTCTCAACATGTAAATGTATGCTCCAACCTAAATTCAGTCTGCCCACAGATCTGTAATTCCCAACATTTGTCCAGTGTGTGAAGTAGAGGGAGTGATCTAACTGCAACTCCAAAGAGGCCCTGTTTCTGTAACTCCAACCACCAGTCACATGTTTACTTACCTATATACACCTAATAGTAAACTCTCAAATGGAGTTTATTCACCTGGGAGTAAACCATTTCTCAATTCCCGGGAAGTAGAGGAAGTGTCCTGACTGCAAAGCCTAGTAGGTGCTGTTTCTGTATCTGCAAACATGAGCTCAGTGTTTACTTGCCCAGATATACTTGTTAGGGGCCTCTCAAATGATATTTACTCACCTGAGAGTATACCATTTGTCAAGTGCTGGGAAGTAGAGGGAGTGACCTGCATACAACTCCCAGAAAGCCCTGTTTCTGAAACCCCAACCTCCAGCCCAGTGTTCACTTGCCTACATGCACCTGTATGTGAACTCTCTAATGAGGTTTAATCACTTGGGAGTGAGAAATATAAAGATTGTGCTCAACTCAGAGATTTTTCTGTCTTCCTAGCTCCATTTTGACCTGGTATCCCAAGATTGAACCATTGAGGACAGGAATGACGCCGTACCAACCATGTACACCAAGTATTCATAAGGTCATAAGCTGCATCAGCAGATTGGTAGCAGCAGCAAGCACATTGACACAGCACTGCACACATGATAACTACAGATTCAGATACAACAAAATTGTTTGTTTACCTGTATCACACTCAGCTAGGCCTCTGAATGGTCAAATGCACATCTTGTCTGTCCACTGTGTGGCTTCACAGTTAGTAAGATGTCATTTTTATTCCATGATCCAAAGTGCAACTGATCAACACATCTAATTACCTGCCTGAGTTTACTAGTTTAGCCACGCTTCACACATGTCATGTCAAATACTCTAATACCATGGTAACATGACACAATAGGTTAACCTACACTTAAGAAAGACCCATGTCTCTGCTTACTGCAACACAAACACTTTGGAGGTAGATGTTACACTTCAACCAATAACAGTGTACTTTCTTATTCAACAGATCAATCTAGCACAGCCTTGGGCAGACCTCGTCTACCAAACATACTCACACTTCACCCCTAGAAGAAGCCGTCAGTGATGACAACACTGCTGGGCATATGGATGTGGAGGATGGTTCTGGCACAACTGGGCAACCTGGTCAGATGGGAACAGTGGATCTCACTGTGCCCACAATGATACCTCCCAACCCTGTTGTGTCAACATCATAGGCAACTCCGGGAAATGAAGCAGATTCAGAGGGACATGATGCAAAAAATGGATGACCATAATTCCATCATAGGCACCCTAACAGGTTGAGTTAGTGAGTGACATCATTACAAACCTGAGCAGTGTTTTTCTACCACCATCCACGATTTCCTGTGGGCCAAATACCTTAAGCCCAAGTACATCTGCAATAGCACCAGGAAGGAAGGCCTTGCCAGAGCCACAACTACCTTCGGACACCCCAGCATCTGCAACAGCTGATCGCTACCCCCTCGCAAGCGTGGATGTCCGTGCAAGAAGCCAGGAGGTGCGATTTGCATAACACCCACCACTGCCAGCCAGAAACCTCTACCTTAGTGTCCTCCTTTGTGTGTCAGACAAACACATTGTGGACTGATCCTGAACCACATTTCAGTTCCAATGGGAGGAGTACTCTAGACTATGGAGTTCTAATGGTGTGGCATCTACTCCAATGATTTCATTCACCAAGACTGACCACTTCATTTTGCATTTTTTTCTTTCTGTCCAAAATGTATTTTCTGTATTAACATTGTAATAAATCAACCTGTCACAAACTCATTGTCTGCTGCCTTAAAATACACATTTAGCTATGTAGATACGTAAGACCATGTGAACCATAAGATTCAAGCTACTTGTGCAAGCAGGGATATGCTGCATGTACACTGTGTCCAGTTCAGGATTACAACCACTACAGACCAACACATACATACAAGTGTCATGTTTCAGAAGAGATTTCATGACATTGTTTGGTACACAGGCTGTCAAGATGTCAGACACATAGAAATTCAGATGTGACTTTATCAGACTGTGTAGGCTACCAAATGTATTGGTACAGACACCCAGAACATTGTAGAAATTGACATATCAGACATTGTCCTGTTATTAGGCAAAACTGGACATGGTTGATGGCATCAGCTGCACACCTCATCTAATGCAACACCCAGACAGATGGAATTACAACTGTCCCTGATCACGGGGTCATTGCAAACCAGGGCTACTGCATCTGGTGGTATGACACAAACAAATGTCAGTGATGTGCCACAGCACTTTGGCCTGTAGTGGGGATGAAACACACTAACAGCTACAAACAGTTCAGACAAAAAGAGTGTCTAGCCAATGTGAAGGGGAACAGACATGATTTTGGCCTACAATAACATTTTTACTAACCACATGATGACAACCATGATGCATCATGGCCAGCACACAACAGAAAACAAGTCCAGTGGAGTCCTCTGCACTTCCATCCTATCACTGTACAAGCTGTCTCAACACAGGTATTCTAAACCCAAAGTCTGTAAAATCCATTCCCAGGAATAATCAATGTCCACTTTGAAGGTTGCAACAGCAATATATACCTGCCAGTGTCACAGCTCTGAAATGCCTAAGTGAACATCTCACGGTGAAGGTACCTGAACAAAGAATAAAGTAAGGAGTGTAGTTATGAAACCATACCTATGACATAAGTCACATAGCAAATGTCTGGAAAATGAGGTACATTAGAAAAAACTGTCGCAAACAAAGAAACATCATCAAAATGTGAAGATCTCAAAACCTTCCTCTTCAAATATCCTTTGGCAGATTTTGCCTGAGCATCAGCTTCCCAACTATTTCCAAAAATATACCCCACATGTTAACACAACTATATTTCATTGTAAAAAATCATGACATCTCATTACACACTTACACACATGAGAAGAAGCTGTTGTTGAGATCCTGTTGTAAGTCAGCTCCTTCCTCTTCACCACTATCATCTTCATTTGAACTTTCAGGATTCTCACCTGGTGGCACCCTAGGTTCCCTCACACTCTGGGTTGTAAGGGATTTTCCTCCACTGGGCAATGTTATAGAGCATGCATCATGCCACAGTGATCTGACACACCTTCTGGGTGGGCAGAGGAGGGCTCCCCCAGTCTTGTCGTGGCCTTCAGGAGCCCAAAACCCTGCTCCATTGCCTGCTGTGTTCTTCCATGGGCCTCATTGAAGCAGACTTCCCCTGCCGTAATTGGATTCCTCTGCAGTATCAACAACCAAGGATGGTTTGGATATGCAGAGTCTCCTGTTTTGGAATGATTATAGCAGCTGACATTGCACACACAAAATCAGGACAGATGTGACTTATCAGCCAGTCAGATCCTGTCTGGTTGCAGTTGTGACATCAACTGGGGTATGGTGCTGTTCTGCATTACAAAGGAATCATGGCCTGAACCTGGAAACCAGGCACAGACGTTTGAGATGTAGATATCTAACAAGCAGATGATTTGCAGGTTGATAGAATGGAAGTGATTCCTGTTAGGATAGACTTGTTCACTGGCCTGCGGTGGTATCAATGCCATATGTGTGTCATCAATGGCTCCCACCACATGTGGCAATCAACCAAAACCATAAAAATCAGCCTTCCCATTGACTAAATCCTCATGACTGGGGAACATGATATAGCTGTCATTGTGTTTCATCATTGCTGATAGTACACCTCTTAATATGCCACTGAACATGGGTTTCGACATACCACCAGATATGGCCACTGCATATTGGAAGGAACCTGTGGCCAGGAAGTTTAATACTGCCATGATTTTAACAATGAGTGGTATGCATGTTGGATTTGTGATTTCGGGCATCAGGTCTGGCTCCAACAGATGACATAAATCCACAATCAGTCAGACGGAACTGTTTGATGACGTGGCATTCTTCCATTGTTTGAAGAGCTGGCAATAAATAGGATACTGGAACTTGTCGCCTCTACCCTCTAACAGGGTACCTATTTGTGAAATTTAATGATCTGAAGCATTAGTCACTGTGCCCATTCCAACAGACATGATGAATAAGACGAAAATCATGTGATAAAGCATTACAGACTACAAAAACATTACACCCATTCTACATCAAAGCTGACTACTACTCAAGGGCAAAATGTGAGCCCCATGGTTGTCTAGACATATGCCTACAACATGAATTTGGGCATAGCCCAGCTATCTGCTGCTCATGTTCCCCTCAAAATTTACCAGTCTGCTCCAACTGCCAAAAACACCATCTGTGACCGGCAACACCCTACACTGGTGATTGTGTATGGGAACCCACACAACAAGGCTGCTTTACATTGTTTGAGATGATCAGACACATATATTGATGTTGTGATGCATTTAATAGGCCCCAACTCTGTAGTTACAACTGCCAAAATGGTAGATGCCTGACTGAGTTTACTGGATTTAAGGTACTGTCCATTTGCTGCAGGCAGAAGTTGACTGCGCTGTGGGCGGTTTCAACCCCGGCAAACACAGCCATAGTTTAACTTTGGTAACTGTGATAGTCACTGGCCAATGGCTGTGGCCATCGGTGGCGATGAACACATATGTGGTGTACATGTACACCGCATTTTGCTAAATCACTCACTTGACTCTAGTCACAGCCATAGGCTAACGTTGATGACTGAGACGGTTGCGGATCAATGGCTGTGCCCGTCTAAGATGATCAACCCATACCAGGCATACTTGTATGAGATGGTTTGAAAAATAACTCACTTGCCTATTGACAATGCACCCATGAACACCTCTACCACTTCAGCTGCTGTGTGCTGCCTCTGGGAGCAATCATGCCAGGTCAAGCAGGTGAACGTGTGCCTGCCTTCTCTCCTGAGGAGCTGAAGAGGCTCCTTGAGGGGTTTTCCACCTGTATGGTCAGCTCTATGCTCACCAGAGGAGCAAGTAAGAACCTTATAAGCATATTTGACTCCTCTTGACACCATGCTTTCCTTCCTCATAGGCTACAAAGTGCCTTTGAGAGCCAATGAGACTTTTATGGTGCCTTCTGTCACATTTTGTGTTCCATAAATGGAATACACATAAGGGGTCATTCTGACGGGCGGAAACCGCCCAAACACCGCACCGCGGTCAAATGACCGCGGCGGTGATTCCAACTTTCCCGCTGGGCCGGTGGGCGATCTCAAGAAGATCGCCCGCCGGCCCAGCGGGAAAGCCCCTGCAAAGAGGAAGCCGGCTCCGAATGGAGCCGGCGGATTTGCAGGGCTGCGACGGGTGCAGTGGCACCCGTCGCGATTTTCAGTGTCTGCAAAGCAGACACTGAAAATCTTTGTGGGGCCCTGTTAGGGGGCCCCTGCACTGCCCATGCCAGAGGCATGGGCAGTGCAGGGGCCCCCAGGGGCCCCACGACACCCGTTCCCGCCAGCCTGGTTCTGGCGGTGTAAACCGCCAGAAACAGGCTGGCGGGAAGGGGGTCGGAATCCCCATGGCGGCGCTGCAAGCAGCGCCGCTATGGAGGATTCCCTGGGCTAGGGGTAAACCGGCGGTAAACCGGCGGGAAACCGCCGGTTCCCCTTTTCTGACCGCGGCTTTACCGCCGCAGTCAGAATGGCCCAGGAAGCACCGCCAGCCTGTTGGCGGTGCTTCCTCTGCCCTCTGCCCTGGCGGTTTCAAACCGCCAGGGTCAGAATGAGGGCCATAGTGTTGGTAGTGGAGACCAATATTTAACATTATCATTGTTTTGTGTGATGAGTGATGAGCCCTAGAGCCTCCTTCTGTTGCATTCATATATCTAGGCAAGGAGACTTTACAGCCATACAATGATATATCTTTGACTATGAGGCTTGTAAATGTAAATCAACATGTATGTGCAATACAGCATGAGCTATGCATGATTACTGGTTGAGTCATTTTAGGATCTCATTAGCAATGAGTATATTCCCACAGATCACTCAGCCCACATCTGTCCTTGCCAAACTGTTGTAGGACAAGCATGTAAAACTCACTGTGCCCTTCAAAGTGCCAGACAATCCTGAACCCACATAGAGGATGGGCACAGGATGTACTGTCATGCATGGAAGTGATGGAAATGTAGGTGTCATATAGGTTATGTATGTGCAGCCTGCAGGGAGCAAGGCATGTCAAATGTTTCTCCCAGTATGGGACAATGACCAGGCTTGGGTAGAGATACTGTTGCAATGCAACTGTGGCACAGACGGTGGCACCAACCCTACTCCCTGTAGACCTGCAGATCCTTGGACGAGCCAAAATGAGTATTCCGAAGCAAGACTTAGCCTGAAGGCCTTTGTACGTTGACTACTTTAGGAATGTGTACCAATGTAACCAACTGACATAGTGCATATTTCTGTTGACCCTCATTGGCAAGGTGTGTCATTAACCTATGACAGGTCCCTCACTCCCACAGCTATGCTGTCACCTTTAAATGAGTCATATTATTGCAGTAAAGATTTATTGCACAAGTGACAAACCTACAGTGCAGATATTTTGTTGATGCAGGGGAGGACCTGACATTTGACTCAAATCAGCCTTGCCCCTGCTCCACATGGGAACAGTCCAGCCCAAACCTTTGTGTTGTTAAAGTTGCCCTAAGTGGTCAGGTTATGCCCTGACGTGGGTCCCCTGCTTCCTGTGTCGCTGGATTCAAGCTAGCCTGGTTGATGAGAGGGGATACCTCAGAACCAGTCTCAGGATGTATTTTGTGGTCCATGGAGGACCTGGCTTGTCAGCTTGGTCTGGACTGTTCCCATGGGGAGCATCGTCAAGACTGATTTGCATATGGCTGGGTCCAAACTGGGGTGATGTGGCACGCAAAATAACGATAGATGACACTGAGATCTGTGACTGGGAGTGAGTGTTTGATGTTGCTATGTGTGCTCTAAGTGGCCAGAGTATGCCCAGATGTTGGTCCCTTGCTTGCTGCGCCAATGGATTCAAGCTAGCCTCGCTGATGAGGGGTGATACCCAGAAACTGGTCCCAGGATGCTTGTTTCCAGTCCAGGGGGCACCTGACTTGGCAATTCATGCTGGACTGATTCCATGGGGTACAGGGTCAGAACTGATTTGCATATGGCTGAATCCAAACTGGGGTGAAGTGATGACTAAAATAACAGTGGATTAAACCTAGATCTGTGACTGAGGTTGAGTGTTTCAAATGTTTCAACACTTGAAATGAGTTTCAATTCATTTCATTTTGTGACATTGCAGTGACCTTGCTTAGCCAGTGTATGCCTTGAAAGGGTAGTGGTTTAGTCTTCAGATAACTCCAAAAGTGTGTATTTCTGTCCCTGTAATCATCAGCATGTGTGCTTTACAGTTGTGGTGTGTTGACAGTTACAAAACGTTTGTTCCTCGTGTTTCTGAAATGTGTGTGACCCATCTAGTTGGACAAAGAAATGGAATTGTAACGTTTCATTTGTCTTTTGTATCCATTCATGTCAATGTCCATCAGAAGAAAGCGATTTGAAGAGCCCTCCACCGGAATGTGCGGACCCTAGGGGTCCATAGCTGGTGGAATGCCCACTGGCGCAAGAGGTAGGAGGACCTGAGACGCTGGGCACGGAATAACATGGAGGTCCTGCTGAGGCTCTCCTTCCAAGGTGAGCAGGTTGCATGCCAGAGCCTGACCTCCCCCTGAAGTCCCACATTCTAGTGCTGGCCTACCCAGAGCTTGATGGGTGTTTGAGGGGAGCACAACAGCTACAAGAGGGTTAATCCTGGCATTTTCTGTTTGTTACATTGCCAAGTTTAAGTGTTACAGTCTGCCACCTCCCCCTTGAGATTGGAGATGGGCCATGTCTGACACAAGATGAGTTATTGTGTAGGTATAGAAGTTGGTGTATGCTGATGTGCCTCTCCTATTGGCCCAGTGAATTGGACACAAGAGAGTACAGTCCGCTACCAATATACTCTCCAGGGACACCACGTGTCTGAGTACAGTGATCAATCAGGTCATGTTGTTTGTTGTTGTATGTGTCATTTGTACCCAACAGTCCACTTGTCTTTAGTATGTCAGTTCCAACAACAAACAACATGATGTATTAGATCACTGTACTCAGCCTTGTGTCTGCTCAAGTGAGTATATTGGCATCAGTCCCCCAGAGACTACTTCTCTTCAGTGTGTGACGATTGCTGGTGAGTCACTACTTTCTCTCATGTGAAGATGGCCATCATACATATGACAGTGCAAGCATTGCCCTTTGGGTGCAGTCATAGAGCAATACTTTCCCTTGGCAAGTAGTGACTGACCAATGACATGATTTTGGTAACATTGCTGTTGCCATAATTTCTTGTGCCTGCATGTTAGCATGTGCACCTTTCACTTTTGACATTTCATTTCTACCACTTTTTCATGCATGGTCTACCTGTCTTCATGGGATGATGTCTGATTCCCTCTCATATGTGTGCATGCCAACATAAGTTTGGAATTGGACATATGTGATGGGGCTATAGTTCATGTGGTGCCACAGACAGGAACGTGTCACCATTGCTTGGTGGCTCCAAAATACCCTTACCCTTCACTCCACGTAATTTGCCTTGTATAATTTCAGAAGCAATTAAGGATCTGACAGGTAAGACTGCAGTTTTTACTTAAATTGTGCATTTTCATGCCATTGGCATAGAATCATTTGGCAAAGTGCTTAGCACATGTTAAATAGTGACAGATCATTATACAACTGATGACATGCAAAAGGGAGTGATTTGCAGGACTGTGGGATTCATATGTGTTTGTGTACACTCATTCATTTTCATTGGTCAACATGTTAAGGGTCTTCTACAGTTACTGGAGATTCTCTAAGCCTCTATAATATTCAATGGACTATTGGCTTTTACTTATGCAGTCTGAGTATGGTATTAACAGCAGTACCAATCAAGACAGGTTATTACTCTGGGGCTAGCTGATTCATTGTGGTGTGGATGTTTGTAGGTAAATCTCCCAGAACTTTTTGACAACTTGTCTTTAGTATATGTTTCTATGCAAGATGTGTTATATATCGGGGCAAAATTAGTCCAACTTCCATGAGCCCATTTAGTCAATGGACATATTCTGAAGTTACCATTGGGGATTTACAGTATGACATGGATGTTTCCATGTTACCTTCTTCGAGACTACTGTACTTCTTTCTGCAACATGACTGGATTATTTGGCCACCATTTCATCATGATGTGGTATTGGGTATACAAAAATTAGCTTGATGCAGGATGTTGTGTGGGATCTGTGAAATTGTACTTGACCTTGTCACACTATTTGGTGACAACAGATTACTGAGAGATGCTATATAATCCAAACCATTCAAGGTGATAAGGTCTCCTACTTGCACCATGGGTGTTGTGATTGCACAACTCCACCTATGCAATTGGAGTGATCTGTGATTTTAATTTTTCTGTGGACAACTGTTCACAGTTCATGTAGCATGCATACATATTGTGTAGCAAATGTTGGAGACACTTTGCTGTAGCTTGTGCTGGGGGCTACAATACATTAAGGCAATGTTTTGTGATCAAAGCTATTATTCAAATGTGATCAGACACATGTGGTGACCCTATTTGTCTTTGTAATTTCAGCATGAGCCCAGGCAAGCTGAGGAGATAGGTCCAAAACCAGTGGAGAAGCAGCATGCCATGGTACCTCCATTCAAGAGACATCAGACACGAAGGGACCCAGTGGCCTGGAGGCTGAGGGTGTGCCATGGAGGACAGAGGATCAACATCTTCAGTTTCTTCCTTCAGATTCTTCCTTCTGTGGCCACTTCCTAGTGGTGGTGGACCCATCAGGACCTGTACCAGTTCCATCCTTGTCCCCCACCCCCAAATCCATCTGTGCCCTCCGTGTTGCTCCCTACCCAGTTGGCCATACCTGCTTACCCAAGAGGGTGGGCATCTCCTTCACACCAGGCACCTCACCACCTGCCCCTGTTACCCCTGCAGCCCTGATTGAGGAGGCTATTGACTTCCTGAGGAGTATCTCTGCGGGTCCGACTTCGATTCTGAATGCCTCCTGGTGCAAGTCAGCCAACTTCAGTAAATGGTTGCATACCTGGAAGGCATTCATATTGCTATGTCTGGCCTACAGATATCTCTTCAGGGTCTGGCCTCCTCACTGACAGTAGCCTTCCACACCCTAGAATCCTACACCCCACCACCTACTTCTTTCCCACCCAATTTCTTTCTTCCCATACCTATCCCAAGCACACACACATATCCACACATACCCAACCCAACACACACAAGCAGCACACATAAGCGCAAGCACTACAAGACACACTGGCACACAAGAACCCAATAGTCACTCACATATACCTCCACACCCACCATTACCACAACACCACCCCAAAAAACACAGACCCACACACTACACCACCATACGCAAAGACACCATACGCAAAGACACCATCCTATCCCCAGATACACACACCATACCCCCAGGCAAAACCCTAACACCCACAGGCACAACCACCACTACACCATACTCCCGGACACCACTCCTACCCCACAGATCCACACACCACACATACCATATCCCTGGCACCATCCCAATACCCACAGACCTACACATGACACATATCACATCCTCAGACTCCACCACCACCACTACAAACCCACAAACCACACACACCATATCCCAAGACACCACACCAACAACACAGACACCGCCACCACACCCACCTTAGCCATCACCTCCACCTCACAGCCCCCTAAGAGATGCAAATGCCCACACTCACACATGCAACAGACACCACCCAAATCCAAGCATACCTCAGACACACACCAACAACACCAACAGCCAACACAAACACTTCTTCAACCTCCCAAACCCTAATCCCTTCTGCAGACCCAACCTGTTTCCCCTCTTTGACCTTGCCCTTACGCCTGTGAAACCCTCCTCCCTAAACAAAAAGGACTCCACCCGCACCCTGACCCATCCCTTCCATGTCCAAGTTCTCCCCTGTTACGCCTGCTCCCACCCCCTCTGGAGCCAGCCATTCCCCCTACCACCAAGAAGAAGCTCACTCCTCCCAAAAGTAAGCCCATCCCTCCCAAAACCAAACGGACCCATCCTAAACCAGACCCCACCCAAGGGTGATCACTGAGGTGTCTGGCATGCCCACTTGATGCTCCTTCTTGTGGTGGTTCCTATGGCAGTGATCAGGATGTCAAGTTGTGATGCACAGCAGTGTGCATAGACTAATGTATGTGGACTGGCCATTGGTCTTTAATCATAATTTAAGTTATGTTAATAAACCATTGCTGTTCTTTGGGTACACATTTGTCCTGTCATTGCTTTTCTACCTTTTTGTAGTTCCTGAGTCATTTGTGATGTATGCCTACAGTTGTGTTTGATTCACCCTGATTGCTGATCCATTTGCTGTAGTTGGCAAGATCTGACTTTGGGAGCAGTGATGATAGTGTCACCCAGGACCAGTGGAGATGTTCAATGAATGGATATGTAGTGGTAATTCAATTGGGGTGTCATTGCATTGTGTGTTGTTTGACATGGTAAGTATTTCATCTTACCATGACCAATGTCAACATCTGTTGTGTTACGTTTGTCCCCCTGATGGTGATTGGGCATTTTTATCTTGTGTGCAAGGTAGAGTGTTGTTTGTTCACACATAGAGGTTGTTCAATTGTGCCACCATCCTATACATTTGAATGATCATGTGTCAATTTTCATGTGTATTCCTTCCAGCTACTTCATCTAAATATGTTACCCATGCAATTGCTGTTGTATTTGCTTCCTTCACTTGCACTTACACATTTGGCACATAGGCGTGGCACCTGGTAATGCTATTGGTTGTCTCTGAGATACATGGGGCCCCAGTTACTGTGCAAATAGCTTTTTAGGAGCAAAGTGAAATGTATTCTCGGGCAGCATTCTTCCTGTGGTCCCCCTGATACCACAATCCCTATTCTGCAGGTATTGTTTACATTGTGAGCTTTGGATATTTGTCTCGCAAAATATTGTGCATCCCATTTACCTTCCATTCTCTTGCAATGTGGGTGATATGTGTAGGCCCATTGCGGGGATCTTGCATGGAAGGGGTGTTTGGGTTAAAAGGCACATCCATATATATGGCTTCAATGTCACAACAGGCCATGGCATGTGAGCAATGTGAGGGTGTCAGTTCAATTAGTAGGTGTGATATTGATAAGGTGTTGCTGTTGTGTGACACAATGTTATGTACACTTCACTGTCCCTGAAACTGGGATTTGCAGACGTATGGTTTTTTTGGAGTGTGGTGGTGTAGTGTCAGGGACCTGCACAAGGGGGCATCATGGGACTATGATTGGATCATATATTGTGTTCTACTCTGACCTGTGACACACAGATTTATATTTGGTCCATGGGTGCACAGCCCCCATGCCAGGTCTATGGCAGCCTGTCCATTTGCTGTTGAGTTTGGGGACACAGGTAGGTGTTTTGTCTGACAGTTGGTTGCATCCACGGCAGATATGATTTTGGGCTTCTTCTATCAGCAACACGTGAATAATCAGCTCCATGACAGCACAGGATGTATGAAACTACCTACATTCCTCAGTTTCCACCTGCTGAGATGTGGGGATTGAACCACCACAGTGACATCAACAGAAAGGAACATCATGATATATCTGGCAGAAACACTAGATGTCCGTCCTCTGACATTGACCTATCTCCTGGCCGTGGCGGTGTGTGCTGCTTGGTGGTGCCGGCTGGACTGTGGCGGTTTTCATCTGTGGAACCGCATGCATCATAATACGGTGGTCTGACCACCAATCGGAAGTGGTTGGACTGCCAATGCTGCCATGGCGGTTCACAGACCATCAAACTAGTTATCAGACCCTACATTTTCATCAACCAACGTGCCCTATGGACATTAAGAGCTACCTTTTTTGTTTTGTTTTTAAGGAAATAACTTTTGGTTTCTAATAAACAAATAATTTTAAGTGTGTTTCCTTTTTATTTTCAGAAGCATTTGTTTTTTTTAAAAAAACACTTTTTCAGGTTTTGTAGTTTTCCTATATACTTTGGATTGCATCAAAGGATGACTATTGGATTTATTTTAATTTTTCATTTTTGTGAGCTTTTTGGAAAATATTTTTTCAGTTTTTGGTGGATTGTGAAAAAACGTTTAAGTATGTGAATACAGAGGAAGATCTGCAGCTACAGAGCAACATGTCTTTTTTATTTTATTTCTTTTGTGTGGGAAATGTTATACTTTATTGTTTGAGCAAAATGTATGTGGTTAATATTTTATATTTATTTTACTTGGTGGATTGAGTTTGTTCTTTGAGCATTCTGGTTGGCGAGGTTTACATTTTTCATGTAAATTATGTATACTATTTTATTAAATCAGTCTTCTTTCACATTTGAGTATTAGTTAATGTTTAGACTTATTTAATAAAATATTATATTTATTATCTATAACAAAAATAAATTGACACATTGGTTTAGATTTTGAAAAAAAATGGCATTTTGCAGGTTATGTTAGGTTTTATTCATCTTATAATATGCTTTTGGCTTCTGTTGCTAAGTAATCTAATCCTTTGATGTTTATGAAGATTTTGACTTGACAATGTGACATGTCATATGTTCTTTTGATGTGTTTGCTATGTTTAGGTGCAATTTGGGTTACAGATTGCTCCATTCATAGTTGTTGGTAGTTTTGCTCTTTTTGCAATGCATTTATAATTTGTAAAGTGCATGTTGGGTTCTGCCTAGTGTGGGTTAGATGGTATTATGCCATCCTCCTACTGCATTTTTTGGCTTCATGTGTCAAGGTGGTGGCATAGACAGTCCACTGTGGTGTTTGAGATTTGGATTGGTATCTATGACCGAAGTGATGCAGTCAACCTTTCCAAGTGTCTTTGAGAAAATCCATTAGTGGACATAGGTTGTCTTCATTTTGTTTGTAGAAAGGGATTTCTTGGCTTGTACAAAGTCTATGATAAGATATATATATTTCTATTTTAAGGGTATAGTCAGAGAATCCGGCAGAGTTGTCTTTCTATGGTAAGTGCTAATTTAGGTTTTATTTATAACCATCACCACCCTCTCCCCTGATGTTGCCTTCATCACTGAAACCTGGCGCAACCCTGTAAAAGTACTATTTTTTTGGCATGTTACCCCCAATTGCTGCCTGATGTCAGTCTGTTTTGACTGTGCCACTTGGATCCTGCTAGCCAGGACCCCAGTGCTTATAGTTTATGGCCTGCTTGTCAGTATGTTTCACTGTTTTCTAAAAGTGTCACTGGAGTCCTGCTAACCAGTACCCCAGTGCTCATGCTCTCTCTGTTTCCAAATTTGTCCTTAAGTACTGGTAACCCACTATTTCACCCCAAATTGGCATACTGCCCCCCCATTTTAAGTCCCTAGTATATGGTATCTAGGTAACCAGGGCATTGGTGTTCCAGGGTATCCCTATGGGCTGTAGTATTACTTTTACCACCCCCTAGGGAGGCCATGCAAAGACTTCTACAGGACTGTCATTGCAGCCTGGGTGAAATAGTGCATGCACTATTTCACAGCATTTACACTGCACCAGGTCACTAATAAGTCATCTATATGTCAAGCCTTCCAACCCTGAAGGCTGGGTGCAAAGTACCTGTGTGTGAGGTCACCCTTGCACTAGCAGAGGTGCCCCCATGTTGTCCAGGCCCGGGACTTCGTGAGTGCGGAGACGCCATTGTAAGCGCGCGCTGGACATAGGTCAGTACCGATTTCCACCTTCACAATGGTACCCCCAAATATGGCCATGTAAGGTATCTAACAACTGGGAACTGTGCCCCAATACGGATTCCAGAATTGGTTGCACAATCCCATGCACTATCGGGCCTCACCAGTGGACCCCCCAGTACTGCCATAGCAGCCTTCTGAGGTTTTCCAGACAGCCCCAGCCACTGCCACCTCACAGGCAGATTTCTGCCCTCCTGTTGCTTGAGCAGCTCAAGCCCAGGAAGACAGAACAAAGTATTTGTTTGGGAGAGGGTTGTTACAACCTCTCCCTTTTGAAATAGGTGTTACAGACATGGGAGGGGTAGACTCTCAAAGCTTCTGGAAATGCTTTGAAGGGCACAGATGGTGCCCCCTTGCATAATCCAGTCTACACCGGTTCAGGGACCCTCAGTCCCTGCTCTGGCACAACACTAGACAAAGGAATGGGGATTGACCACTCTCCTGTCCATCACCATCCCAGTGGTGGTGCCCAGAGCTCCTCCAGAGTGTCCCTGGGTTCTGCCATCTTGGATTCAAAAGTAGTGGGGCACTCTGGGAGTATCTGAAGGAACAGTGCCAGCAGGTGACGTCAGAGCCCTCCCCTGATAGGTGCTTACCTACTTAGGTGACCAATCCCCCTTTCAGGGCTACTTAGGGCTCTCCGCTGAGTCTTTCTTCAGATTCGATATGCAAGACTCCAGCAGGAATCCTCTGAATCCTTTACTTCATCTTTTACCAACGGAACCACAGCTGAACCCTCCAGGAACTCTACAAACTGCAACAAAGAAGTCAAGACGACTTCTGCAACATTTTAACTTTAGCTCCTGCCAGCAACTGCAACAGTTTCCAGATCGTGCATCTTCTGAGGACTGCCTGTCTTCAGCCTGCACCAGAAGAACCAAAGGAATCTCCCATGGAGTGACAGAGTCACTTCCTTGCGTCACCAGGCACCTCTTCGCAACAACGACCCGTGGCATGGGTCCCCTCTCCAGATGACGAGTGTGGATCCAGCAACACGGGTGGTGGACTAAAGTGAATCCAACAGTACCAAGGTCCAGCTGTCCAACTTTGGTGGAGGTAAGAGCTTGCCTCCCCACGCAAGACAGTACCTCTGTGCACCGCGTGACTTGCAGTTACCAAGGCTTGTGTGCAACCTTCCAAGAAGGTCTTTGTGCACAGCACAGCTTAGGTCCCCAGCACTCAATCATGCGACGCACTGCTTCCTGAGTGGTTCTTCGGCAGCGTGGGATCCCTTTATGTTGTGCTGTATGGGCCTCCATTTGCACCTTATTTGTCCCCCTGCTGTGGGACTCCTGTGCATGCTGCCTGGTATTCTGAAGGCTCTCTGAGTTACTGAGAGCCCCCTCAGTCTCCCCCTCCTGGGTAGAGACCACCAGGTCCTTACTGATGCCGGGCAGCATCATCTTCCGCTAAACACGAGTTTTGCGTGTGATAAGGCTTATTGGAGGAATCCAGTGACGCAAACCAGACTGCAATCATCCATCCGGCTTGAGACATCATCTGCACCAACTAGGAACCTGCATCTGTCTTCTTGGGTGCATAACTGACTTTGTCTTCTCATCTGTGATTCTTCTTTTGCACCTTCATCCGGGTTAGCAGATGCTCCTGTTCTCCCTGGACTCTTCAGTGCTTCTTGGTCTTGGTTCCCGTTTTTCCACAGGTCTTCAGGTCCAGGAATCTGTTGTTGGTGTCTTG
Organism: Pleurodeles waltl; assembly: GCF_031143425.1. Classification (NCBI taxonomy): domain Eukaryota; kingdom Metazoa; phylum Chordata; class Amphibia; order Caudata; family Salamandridae; genus Pleurodeles; species Pleurodeles waltl. The sequence goes on from NC_090439.1 coordinate 266,896,007, forward strand.
CAGTCTCTTCTGGTTCTTGCATAATCTTCTATCACTACTTCTTGTGTGTTTCAGGAAACCTACTGTGATTTACTCCTGCTTTCCTGGGCTCTGGGGTGGGTTCTATTACTTACCTTTGGTGTTTTCTTACACTCTCAGCACCCCTCTACACAATACACTTGCCAAGGTGGGAAACTGACATTCACATTCTACTATTTTAGTATATGGTTTGTTTTCCCCCTAGGCTCATCGCAACCTATTGTGATTTTCACTATTTGCACTGTTTTCTGACTGTGTACTTACCTGCTTTTGGTTATAGTGAATATATTGTGTATATTACTTACCTCCTAAGGGAGTATAGTCTCTAAGGTATTTTGGCATTTGTGGCACCAAAATAAAGTACCTTTATTTGTGTAACACTGAGTATTTTCTTTCATGTGTGTGAGTATTGTGTGACTACAGTGGTATTGCAAGAGCTTTGCATGTCTCCTAGTTCAGACTTGGCTACTATGCTACAAGCTACCTCTAGACAGCCTAGCTGCTAGACACTGACTACATTTCACTAATAAGGGATAACTGGACCTGGTATAAGGTGTAAGTACCTTTGGTACCCACTACAAACTAGGCCATCTTCCTACAAACCCTGCTTTGAATCCTGACATCGTCACCACAACTCAAGACAGCTACAAGATGGTACACTAAGACTGCTCCAACAAACTCTGCGAGGGCATTGCCATCATCTTCAAAGAAACCATTCGATGGACCATCACCAATGACAATCTCATGCCTCTTATGAAACATCTCAACTTCCAACTACTGACTGACACGATGACACATGCAGGCCCTAGACCCCGATCAGCTTGCTACACTATCTTTAACCTCAGCGTACCACTAACGATCAACTGCTACCACTACATTCTATTTGGCGACCTTAATTCCCACATCACTGACGCCAACTCCACCACCTTACTCGAGAACATGAACAAATTGGCCTCACTCAACTATTCACCAAACCCATGCACAAAGCCGTCACACTCTGAAAGCCATCTTCACCACCAGAGACAGAATCAAATTCTGCTAGGTCACAGAACTCACCTGGACCAACCACACCATTGTCCACTTCATGATCTCTGACATTCAGCATGGCATCTCATCAAAGCTCCTCCCACCTTAGCTGGAGCAAGGTAACTGAAACACAGTGACCACAGACCCTCAGCACCACCCAACCCAAAGCATCATCAGACCTTGACCAATCCGTCAAGAACTTCTCCGCATGAATCGCCAACTGCACCAAGAGAGTCACCCCATTAAAGCCAGCAAAAACGAGCAACACCTCAAAACACGCCAGTTACTATACACCAGAGCTCAGAACCGTCTAGTGCAATTGCTACCAACTCAAGAAACAATGGCCTGCCTCAAGGAACCCCTCAGACAGAGCCGCCCAGCAAGCAGCCCTCAGAAAATACCACCTACACATCAAGGAAGGCAAGAAAGCAGCCATCACAGCCCGCAGCAACATGGTGGCCAAGGAGTTCTTCGAAATAGTCAAAGAATTCTCCAACCCGACTGCTACAAACAACACCATCCTCCCATCACAAGAACTCTGCGATTCCATCTTTGAATACTTCCATACCAAGATCGCCTCCATCTACCACAATTTCAACCCTCAACCCAATTCTCCCATTCTCAGCCACCTTAAATAACCAATGCACACTAGCTGAATTATCACCACCTGGTCTCCACTCACTACTCAGACCACCACACCCAACATATTTTCCATCTACTCTTCGGTTTCCCCTGACCACTGCCCCCACTGACTCTTCAACCTTGGGACAACCCCAATCAGTACTGAACTCACCAGCATCATCAACATCTCCATATCCATGGCAGCCTTTCTGGTCAGATGGAAACAGGCATAGATCAGACCCCTCCTAAAGAAACCCTCTGCCAACTGAGTGAGCTAAACAAATATTGACAAATTTCACCCCTCCCCTACCAGGCCAAAGTAATCAAGACAGCCATCAGCCATCACACAGCACTGAGACTGCTCTGATTGCTGCCACAGACAACATCAGATCTCTCCTTGACCATGGAGAACCTGTGGCTCTGATCCTCCTCAACCTTTCTGCTGCATTCAACACCATCTCCCACCACATTCTTATTGACAGACTTTACAATATCGGCATACAGCACAACGCCATCAACTGAAATGCCTGATTCCTTACAGGTCATACACAGAGTATCCGGCTGCCTCCCTTCATCTCTTAACCCATGTACATCATATGTGGCATACCCAAAGGATCTTCCCTCAGCCCCACCCTGTTCAACACCTACATGACCCCCCACCTAGACATCTTCAGAACTCATGGACTCAATATATTCCCCTATGCTGACAAAACTCATTTAATTCTATTGCTTACCGAGGACCCCTCCAATGCCAAAACCAACTTCTGGGACGCGATGACCAACATAGCCAGTTGGAGGGGAGACAATTGCCTCAAACTCAACTCCTACAGGACAGAAGTACTAATCTTCAGGAAGAGAACATCCGCTTGGGACCACAGCTGGTGGCAGGCAGAACTCAGACCAAAACCCATGACCACAAAACATGCAGGCAACCCAGGCATCACCCTCAACAACAAACTGACCATGAAACAACAAGTCACCGCAGTCACCTCCCCTGCTTCCACAACCTTTAAATGCTTTGCAGAATCTTCTGATGGATCCCAGTAAACACCAGAAAAACCCAGGGCCTCGTCACCAACCACCTCAGCTAAGGCAACCCTCTCTACACAGGCATTTCCTCCTAGCTCCTCAAAAACTCCAGACCATACAGAGCATGGCAGCCAAACTCATCCTGGACCTCCTCAAATGGACTTATACTACCCCCATCTCAGAAACATCCACTGGCTCACCCAATTTGGAAGAGAAGCCAGTTAAAGAACCGCATACATGCCTCCATAGCTCTACACAATCAAGGACTGTCCTACATCAACCATCAACTGAACTTCCATCTACCCTCAAGATACCTGCACTCCTCCTCTCTTGCTGTCATGTACAACCTGCATTTGTCATAGCTGCAGCAGAGGCAGCTCTTTCTCCTACAGGGCTGCCAAGACCTGGAACGCCCTGCCCTCCACTCCCACTGCCCTAGTAGCATCCTCCCTGGCAGACTTCGGAGAGAAACTCAAGACCTGGCTGTTTGATGGTGACTTGGCACATTCAGCAACCAGATACTGCTATGAGTGACAGTGCTGTACTTTACAAATGCTAATTGATTGATATATAGTTTGATAGTTTAGAATATATATATATATATATATATATATATATATATATATATATATATATATATATATATATATATATATATGTAAAATATTGAATATGTAGATTGAAAGATATAAGTTGTTAACATTTTTGTAGTTAATGGATTTTTTTGTTACATTGTTATAAATGTAACAATATATTTTATTGAGGTGAGTTGTAAATATTTTGTTTATGTAATATATTTAGTTTTAATTTAAATCGGTGTATAAAATGTTTAGGGGTATGTTTAGCAATACATCATGCAGCACAGCCAGTCACCTGGCTCCTCTGCGTGATACGGAAAGGGCAGGTATGTGCCATACTTAACATTGTACAATTAATTCCTGTAATTTCCTAGCAATGGTGCACAATGTGCTGCCTAGCTCTAATGCAGGCACCCATGCACTACACCTGATGAGCCACCAAAGTTTATGATGTGCAGGCCTAGTAGTATAAATTCTGACTGGTCCAGAGCAAGAGAATTTTCTTTCACCAAGGCAAGTCGATACCCCAGGACCTTGACAAGCAGCGCAGGGGCAAATTAATACTCTGTTTGCGCTGAATTAGCATCATATTTTTTTACGCTAATTCAGTGCAAACTCAACACCGTATTTATATTTTGACGCTAGACCTGTCTAGCATCAAAATATTGGTGTAAGTGTCATTTTTCAGATGCGTGAAACCTCCTTGCATCAATGAGATGCAGGGTAGGCAAAAAATGACTCTAACACCCTAGCGCCGTATTTATCCAACCGGGCAAAAATGACGCACCGGTGAGAGGTGGACCCAAGGAATGATATTAACTCTGATTTGCATCAAAATTTAACTCCTGGGCCAGGACAGGCATTAAAGTGAAGCAAACTCATCACTGCTTAAGGAGAACACACAGAAGCAACATTACCATCCCATAGGAGAAGATGGAGGTGATACTGTTCCAGCTTTCGAGAAGAAGCAGAGGAAAGCAACAACTACAGCAATCACCACCACCACAGTGCGGCCCACAAAGGCAACACAGAAGGCAGGAGAGGCTCTTCAGAACAAGGACATCATTAGGACCTACAGATTCACCTGCAAGCCATGCTACACCTGCTGCACCTCATTGAGCCACAAATCACAGCTAGACTGCAGACCCCACACAACATACCACCTGTGACAAAGCTGCTAGCTGTCTTGCACATGCTGGCAAGTGGCTTATTCCAAACAACGAGTGCCCTGGTTGCTGGTGTGTCAAATCCATCATTGTCTGCATGCATTCATGGCAAAGGTGTTAGACACTATAATCTCCCTAAAACCCCGCCACATCAGCTTCCCCAACACCCACCAAAAGCAGCAGGAGACAAAACAGAAGTTCTATCAAATCCATGGCATCCCGCATGTGCTTGGTGCAATTGACTGCACCCATGTCTGGCTCGTACCACCTGAAGCAACAGAACACTTATACCGGAATCGCAAGCACACACATTCCATCATTGTGCAGGGCATAGTGTACCACCGGGGACTATTCATAAACATTTTGGCCAAGTATCCTGGGAGTGTCCATGACGCCTTCATATTCTGGCACAGCAGGATCAATGAACAATTCCAGGATGAACAATATGGAAATGGCCTTCTTGTGGGTAAGTCCACAAACCTACATATACACACAACATACCAACCTTGTGGGACACACAAGACATACACCACTGCATTAACATATGGCCAGGGTAACACAGGTGTGCAGGTAACAACACATATGCATCATGCTGGAGTACAGCACAATCAGTGCATACCACAAACACATACACCCACATGTATGTAACACACCCACTACTTGACAGGAACACAGCATGAAGGACAGGTGCAGACATGCACCTTTTGCCAGCAGAAGAACTAAACAGACAACTACAAGTGGCCACAGGTTTCCTAATATGTACACTTCACACACAGTCCACCAAACAAAGAATAGCACAGACATGTAATTTCCATATAGGGAGAGATCCCTCAAATCATGCCGTGCAAATCACTGCCAAAACATACATCAAATACCAGACAACTGCTGCCTATACGAACTACATCTCATCAACACATAACTGACTTACCTGTAGTGTGCAGAGACACCTGCCTGACGCATTGGCTCACACACATAGGAATACATGATCAATGCTATCACATACCATGTGCCAGATGTGTGATAAGTGGTACCACACCTACTGTAGTGCCACCTCACATGTACCACCAACTGACCCACAACACCATCATGTCTGTACCACATACAAGAAATGGCCCACCATGGGGCAGAGTCACTGTCAGACAGTGCAGATCATGGATCCCATAGTGGGACCCTGTAGGATAATACAGGCCATCACTGACCTCACATGCACTGTGCCAAGGGACACATTTGCTAAGTAGCTGAGCTCCATTCCATAGGCTGCACTGTGCATGTGTTGACAGTATAAATGCTGAGTCATATGTTTGAAGATAGGAGAGACATTGATCATTCTGTAACAATGGGATACACACACTTGGACACACCATGGCTGCCACAAACATTAGCTGCCACTCTGGATCACCAAGGGACCTATGTAAAAGGCCACAGTGCCATTGTCATGGTCTGCACTGTATGTACAACTTGGCAGATGACTATTTTTAATGACTTGCAGCCACATTATAAATCGGCCACCCTCCCATGCAGTATGTTATCGTGGATGGGGTGTGCAATGTGTGTTGCTGCAGGTCTGTCACCACAAGATACATAGAATGATGATGCTGACTCAGACGTAGGTGTCACCTAAAACCTGAGGCAGTGCCAACAACAAACACCACCCTAGAGGTGCTGTTTTCAGGTTGCAAGAAGGAAGTAGACTGTGCTTTGAACTCAGATGATTGTGACACCAATGTATGCTGCATACTGCTGCACACACAGAAACAGCCAATTGGCCATCAAAACAGCATATGTATAGGATGGTGTCCCTTCCTGCACAGAAATATCCACCTCCACAGGGCAGCTAGCCAAATTCCCTGGTATAAGATAGGTAGTGTAGGTGAACGGCTGCACATGAGCAACTGACCCAGGGGACAACAAAGGGTTGACTCGTAACATGTCACACATGGGGCATTCTGGCATAATCTTAGAGTTTCAGGAGAGTGCTGACAATTTAGCAGATGTGTTGTGCATTGTCTCTTACCCATTTCAATAGCCCTAAGTGTCGCACATCATCTGCAATGACACATGTCAAAATGGATGGGACGTCCAGGTTCTGTAGGGCTACCATGTTGCCACCACATCTGATTGCATTGTGCTGTGAGGATGTGTCATGTCCCCTCTAGTGATAGCACACTGATACAATTGTGCACTACACAACGCATGGTACATACATACTGACCATCAGTTAGGAATCCAAATGATATTACCCAGGTCCAAAGATTGTCATGTCCAACAACCCAGTGCTGAGAAGACCTTACACAAGACCAGGAACTCACACCACAAACACATATGAGTCACAACCAACTCAAAATATCAACTGCCACGCTACATGGCAAACCTGTTAAAAGGCTTAACAACAACTTACTTCTTCAATCATTTGCAGCGGATCAGGGTTATGGCATACAGCCATGGATAATGACCCCATTTCCCATCCCAAGAACAGCAGCAGAGTGTGCATATAATGAGGGACATCGGAGGACACAGACTATTATGGAGAGGACATTGGGCATTCTGAAGTCAAGATTCAGGTGCCTGGGATCACAGGAGGCAGCCGCCTATATGCCCCACACACCGTCTGCAAGATCATAATGACATGTGCTATCCTGCACAACATATGTGTGCAGATGAACATCCTCTTTTATGAACAGGTTGATGACCTGCCGGAGGAGGAGGAGGATAGGGTGAAGAAAACGAGGGGGAACAGCACAACACAGCTGCTGCGATATGCCACAGATTGCACATAGTTGAGAACTTCTTCATTTAAAAATCACTTAACTCACCTTGTACATTTTGTCAATAAACACCTCACGTATTCACACAATCCGGCTTTGGTCTCTTCATTCTCCACAGCATATACCTCAAGATTGTGAGTCTAACCTCAGGGAGCATGTTACAAACACTAATCTGAAAAGTACTGTTGCTACATCACATGTGATGCGTAAGATTGTATTGCTACCATCACACACATCACAAATCGCCTCATCACTTGAATGTGACAACTGAAGGATACAATCTATGGACCACAACATATGAATTACATCCACGTGGCTAACTTGTACAACAATAGCTCATCACACACAACTGCAACTTCCAAATAGGAAGCAAACAAGGGCCCCACACATGAGGCAGTGGATGTCAACATTTGGTAAGACAGTAATGTTTGAACAGACCACTGTCACAACTCACTGTGAGAGTTGCAATGGCTGCAGGGAGCATGTGTGACAAGGGGGGGGACATCATTGGTAACAATGGTCATCATGATTAGCCCAGGTATTACAAGCAATGGAAATATATGGGCCTGCACAGTACATCCATGGTAATCAGTCCTGCCACTGTCATGGGGCCCAATCCCGACACGGTACACATGACCTCACTCTTTACACAGACATGTCTGTGGAATGCACATCAGAATGGATGAGAAAATATGCAGCTAGGGCTGCGGGTCCACCACACAAAAACAACAAACATTGCTAAATGTAATAAGTTTAATCAAACATTTGTGGACAAAACATAATATGGGTGGAATGTAGGCAGAGTGTGTCAATCACAGTATGTACCAAATATGTACACATGTCAGACATATGTGAGGTCCACCCACAAGTCACCATAAACTCAAAATCTACATATGGAGACAGTTGTCGGTTAACATTTCCTAGGTAGCATTTATCAGCCATCATCAACAATGACCGAGCTGTGTATGTCGTCTTAAATGTCATGCTCTGTACGACAACTACACACATCACATAAGTAAACACAATCCACAATCACAAACCAGAACTGTTGCATAGTACTGACTAATAATGTGATACACTGTTCCTAGAGAGCAAGAAGAAGACAGGGAGAGTAATAGGGGATCCTATTTTATAGGAGCAAGAGTCCTCACACACCCAACTGGGTGTCATGCTTCATCATTGGACCAGCTCCTCGCCAGACTGGCGCTGCAATGTCTGGCGGGCACCACCCTTTCGGGGGGCTCTTTGCCAGAGGTCTTATTTGATGATGCCGCCCTTTCCCACAGGTAAGTGAGGGGGTAAGGTAGAGGGAGAAAGGAGAGAACGAAAAGAAACAGAAGGATAAAATTGGCTCAATGACCCTTGCTAAGAACTATCTTTATTAATATGGGGTCTAGGCCAAGATTAAAACTGTAATCAGGAGGGTGGAATCGAAGTAATGTTCGACCACTCTCAAACTGTATTGCACATAACAAGGTGGTCAAGGAACTACAAGACCCACCTCAACAATGGGTCGACATGTTTCGCGTCTATGAGGTCCAAAAGGATCCAACGACGCTTCTTCAGGACCTAGTAACAAAAAAAGTGCTTCTCCAAAAATCAACTATAATGGCTCTTGTCTATATCAACTGACAATCAAAAGAAAGGGAGTATTATTGTCGTCAGTCACTTACATGAGTCCTTTACGACCCTGTATGTCATTCCTACTCGTCGCCCTGGAAATGTATAAAAAAAATTACAACATTGGTTAATGCTCTGGTCATTGTATCATGAATTACACTTGGATGAATGTAAATTCAATGTGTGTAGCACACAGTGATCGTGATAGAAATTCGTACACCCGTGCCAGTGTAACAAACAAAATGTGCTTACCCTCCTACTCTGAGATAGGGCTTCATGGGATCACGCGGACCATGGACCTGGTCCACAAGACACTAATTATCATATAGAAAAACAAAAAATCACAGAACAAAATTGAGAGTCATTAGAACATCCTGCACCACCCTAAAGTTGGTGCACATGAGTATCGTTCCCAACAGATATAGGTAAACAGACAAACAGGGAGAGTAGCCCCACATTTACGAATACTCAATCGTCATTCTGTAATGAGTGTATCAGTTACAACAGATGAAAACAGACTAGGAGGCAATTGTCATAAAACATCCATGATATGCAACTATTGATAGTAGTTAAAGTCCATGATAGTCAAATGTAATAACCACCTCGTTATAGATTACCAAAAAATTGAAGATACAGACGTGCCGGAATGGTAAAATAATTGTCTAATGCAATCACAGAAGATGACCTAAGATGCCTTGTTATTAGTATTAGGTCACAGTCAAAGTACGCTAGTCAGAAATGAGAAGCGGCCTTGCAGGGTAATTAATACTCGCGAGTCAATAGCCCTATTAAATGCTGAAAAACATGGGCATTCAAAGCACTTACTTGAGTGGAACCGGTAGACTGCACTTCCACCTACCCCTGGGTCGCGCTCCTGGAATGACAAGGGAGACACGGTAGCGGGAGAATAAATGGAATAAGAACCGGAAGTCGGCTCCTTTGCGCGTTGCGAAACAACGGATGCGCGTCTCGGCAAAAGCGCTCATCGTCAGAAGCACGTGAGCTCTGTTGGTAACGTCAGGAGGAGACGTGGCGGCCATGATGGAACATCTATATTAGTGCTCGGGTCAATAAAGGGAGAGACATGACCTGTGAAATATAAACAAAAATCTGACTACTTGGTACGATAAAGTAAAACTGGCAGGTCCAGTCCTATGTCTTGGAAATTACAATGTATATGTTGATGGTGTTACGTCATCAGCATGAGTTGGATTAAATATACTCTTTCCATAGTAGAGTAAAGATAGGTTCATGTCACAGGGACGCGCTGGATATCAGACGAAAGTGAATAAATGTCCAGGGCATTTCTATAGAGAGTGAAAAACGTATTTCTATAGGGGGTGAGAGACCACGTGTTTACATCTATAGTTATGTGAGTGAAACAACTACCGTGTTGGTTTCTCAGTAGTGATAGATCAAGGGGAAAAGTTAATCCATGGGATATCATCATTTAAACCACTACGGTGGGTCCCAAGCTTGAATACCCACCGTTGTTCTAGCTCAAAGAGAGACTCAGCGCCTTTCTGTGGGAATGTCTGTAGTACAATCCACCACATGTCGTCAGGGCTATGCTGAACTTCGATGTAGTGAATACTTAGTTTGGTCGAAGTACGTCCACAACGAATATTACTGCGGTGTTCATTGATTCTTAGTTTGACTGCTCTTGTGGTCATCCCTACATATTGTAGACCACATGGGCATGTTATCAAGTACACGCAGTTTCGGGTATTACAATTAGTATGTCTAAGTAATCTCCAGTGCCCAATTGGGACAAGTTCCAATGAGTCTGTTCATTTAGTTAGAGAGCACACGTTGCAATTCCCACAAGGGAAATGTCCCGTCACTGGTGGTAGCTCCCAAAGGGTGCCTTGTCTGCTTGATGTCTCACGGGGTCTGGGTCTAGTGTGAATCAGTATATCTCTCAAGTTGGTAGTCCTTCTGAAGGTAAACAGTGGTTTTGGGATATTCTCACCCCCACTAAGGAGGATCTCCCATCTTTTATTGATGATTTTCTTCAAAATGTATTAGACAGTGGTGTAAAGGTTGTGACACAGGTTAGTTTATTCTCTCCACGTCTTCGTACCGCTTGTAGTAATAGCTCCCTATCACTATATTTAGCACGTTTGTAGGCAATGTTAACCACTCTTGTAGGATAGTGACGGTCATATAGTTTGTGTTTCAATTCTGTAGCTTGTGTGTCAAAAGTGTGAATATTACTACAATTACGGCGTAACCGTAAGAATTGGCCAAATGGTAGGTTATCTCTCAGTGCTTTTGGGTGATAGCTGTCGTAAAGTAGTAAACTATTTCGGTCTGTAGTTTTGTGATGTGTGCAGGTTGTTAGTGTGCCTCTGTCAATACTGATGACCAGATCCAGGAAAGTAATCTTGGTGGTGGAGACCGAGGAGGTGAAGTTCAAAAAGGGGTCAAGATTGTTAACCCATGTCGTGAAATCCGTCACTTCCTCAATGGGACCTTGCCAGATTACCAAAATGTCGTCAATGTATCGACGCCATCATTTAATATTGCAAAAATATGGATTAGAGGTGGGTAGTATGAATCGTTTCACGAAATCATACATGTAGAGACATGCTAAGGTCGGAGCAAAAGTGCTACCCATTGATGTACCTCGAGTCTGGTGGAACAATGAATCTTCAAACTGAAAGAAATTTTCTTTCATCGCTAGGCTAGCACAATGCATAATGAAATGCACCGGACTAGTCAACTTCAGAGTGGTCGTTAGAAGAGCTGATTCTACTACTGACAAGGTGGCTTCTTCTTCTTAAATTATGGCGTCGATACATTGACGACATTTTGGTCATCTAGCAAGGTCCCATTGAGGAAGTGACGGATTTCACGACATGGGTTACCAATCTTGACCCCTATTTGAACTTCACCTCCTCGGTCTCCACCACCAAGATTACTTTCCTGGATCTGGTCATCAGTATTGACAGAGGCACACTAACAACCTGCACACATCACAAAACTACAGACCGAAATAGTTTACTACTTTACGACAGCTATCACCCAAAAGCACTGAGAGATAACCTACCATTTGGCCAATTCTTACGGTTAAGCCGTAATTGTAGTAATATTCACTCTTTTGACACACAAGCTACAGAATTGAAACACAAACTATGTGACTGTCACTATCCTACAAGAGTGGTTAACATTGCCTACAAACGTGCTAAATATAGTGATAGGGAGCTATTACTACAAGCGGTACGAAGACGTGGAGAGAATAAACTAACCTGTGTCACAACCTTTACACCACTGTCTAATACATTTTGAAGAAAATCATCAATAAAAGATGGGAGATCCTCCTTAGTGGGGGTGAGAGTATCCCAAAACCACTGTTTGACTTCAGAAGGACTACCAACTTGAGAGATATACTGATTCACACTAGACCCAGACCCCGTGAGACATCAAGCAGACAAGGCACCCTTTGGGAGCTACCACCAGTTACGGGACATTTCCCTTGTGGGAATTGCAACGTGTGCTCTCTAACTAAACGAACAGACTCATTGGAACATGTCCCAATTGGGCACTGGAGATTACTTAGACATACTAATTGTAATACCCGAAACTGCGTGTACTTGATAACATGCCCATGTGGTCTACAATATGTAGGCATGACCACAAGAGCAGTCAAACTAAGAATCAATGAACACCGCAGTAATATTCATTGTGGACGTACTTCGACCAAACTAAGTATTCACTACATCGAAGTTCAGCATAGCCCTGATGACATGTGGTGGATTGTACTACAGACATGCCCACAGAAAGGCGCTGAGTCTCTCTTTGAGCTAGAACAACGGTGGGTATTCAAGCTTGGGACCCACCATAGTGGTTTAAATGATGATATCCCATGGATTAACTTTTCCCCTTGATCTATCACTACTGAGAAACCAACACGGTAGTTGTTTCACTCACATGACTATAGATGTAAACATGTAGTCTCTCACCCCCTATAGAAATACGTTTTTCACCCTCTATAGAAATGTCCTGGACATTTATTCACTTTCGTCTGATATCCAGCGCGTCCCTGTGACATGACCCTATCTTTACTCTACCATGGAAAGAGTATATTTAATCCAACTCATGCTGATGACGTAACACCATCAACATATACATTGTAATTTCCAAGACATAGGACTGGACCTGCCAGTTTTACTTTATCGTACCAAGTAGTCAGATTTTTGTTTATATTTCACAGGTCATGTCTCTCCCTTTATTGACCCGAGCACTAATATAGATGTTCCATCATGGCTGCCACGTCTCCTCCTGACGTTACCAACAGAGCTCTACGCTCACGTGCTTCTGACGATGAGCGCTTTTGCCGAGACGCGCATCCGTTGCTTCGCAACGCACAAAGGAGCCGACTTCCGGTTCTTATTCCATTTATTCTCCCGCTACCGCGTCTCCCTTGTCATTCCGGGAGCGCGACCCAGGGGTAGATGGAAGTGCCGTCTACCAGTTCCACTAAAGTAAGTGCTTTGAATGCCCATGTTTTTCAGCATTTAATAGGGCTATTGACTCGCGAGTATTAATTACCCTGCGAGGCCGCTTCTCATTTCCGACTGTGTACTTTGACTGTGACCTAATACTAATAACGAGGCATCTTAGGTCATCTTCTGTGATTGCATTAGACAATTATTTTACCATTCAGACACGTCTGTATCTTCAATTTTTTGGTCATCTATAACGAGGTGGTTATTACATTTGACTATCATGGACTTTAACTACTATCAATAGTTGCATATCATGGATGTTTTATGACAATTGCCCCCTAGTCTGTTTTCATCTGTTGTAACTGATACACTCATTACAGAATGACGATTGAGTATTCGTAAATGTGGGGCTACTCTCCCTGTTTGTCTGTTTACCTATATCTGTTGGGAACGATACTCATGTGCACCAACTTTAGGGTGGTGCAGGATGTTCTAATGACTCTCAATTTTGTTCTGTGATTTTTTGTTTTTCTATATGATAATTAGTGTCTTGTGGACCAGGTCCATGGTCCGCGTGATCCCATGAAGCCCTATCTCAGAGTAGGAGGGTAAGCACATTTTGTTTGTTACACTGGCACGGGTGTACGAATTTCTATCACGATCACCGTGTGCTACACACATTGAATTTACATTCATCCAAGTGTAATTCATGATACAATGACCAGAGCATTAACCAATGTTGTAATTTTTTTTATAAATTTCCAGGGCGACGAGTAGGAATAACATACAGGGTCGTAAAGGACTCATGTAAGTGACTGATGACAATAATACTCCCTTTCTTTTGATTGTCAGTTGATATAGGCAAGAGCCATTATAGTTGATTTTTGGAGAAGCACGTTTTTTTGTTACTAGGTCCTGAAGAAGCGTCGTTGGATCCTTTTGGACCTCATAGACGCGAAACATGTCGACCCATTGTTGAGGTGGGTCTTGTAGTTCCTTGACCACCTTGTTATGTGCAATACAGTTTGAGAGTGGTCGAACATTTCTTCGATTCCACCCTCCTGATTACAGTTTTAATCTTGACCTAGACCCCATATTAATAAAGATAGTTCTTAGCAAGGGTCATTGAGCCAATTTTATCCTTCTATTTCTTTTCGTTCTCTCCTTTCTCCCTCTCCCTTTCCCCCTCACTTACCTGTGGGAAAGGGCGGCATCATCAAATAAGACCTCCGGCAAAGAGCCCCCCGAAAGGGTGGTGCCCGCCAGGCATTGCAGCGCCAGTCTGGCGAGGAGCTGGTCCAATGATGAAGCATGACACCCAGTTGGATGTGTGAGGACTCTTGCTCCTATAAAATAGTATCCCCTATTACTCTCCCTGTCTTCTTCTTGCTCTCTAGGAACAGTGTATAACATTATTAGTAACTGTTATTGGAGGACATACACTGGACATCACAATCCTCCGAATCCCTTTAATTTTTGATGTGGCATAGTACTGACTGCCATATATATGTGGATACACTGTTGTCACACATGCATACATATGCACGAAGTGCAAATATTTGCATGCTGTTGACTCTGTAACACAAACATCTGTGTAACAGACCAATCACACCCAAATCACATTGTTGCATGGACTACCACATATGGCCATACACAATATTCCACCCTGCAGCACAGACCACTCCATTTGTATGTTGATACAGGGTGCATCCGTAGACAATGTTACACAATCACGCAATCAGGAATAGAGTAAAAAAAAATATGCAAATGCATTGAAAGCAGCCAAAAAGCATAGTATATGACCCATGAATTCTACCTTCGCACTCATCTCAATGCTGATTTTCTGTTAATTCGACGTATAAAGGTAATGCGTCAATTAAAATGACGCACGCAGGTCATGCATCCAAAATACTCACACAACTATCACATGCGTCAAATAAATGAACACATAACAGAAAATGTGATGCACATGGAAAAGAAGTTATGTAATAGGAAATCCTGTTTACAGGCATGGTACAGTGGGGGTACTTTCACTTTCTCTTCACAGTCTGTGCTTCTTTTGACTGTGTGGTTGTGTCCTAGAGTTGGTGGTGTGTTTTTGCTGAGTATTGTGTCTTGTGGTGTCCCTCCTGTTGTGTTTTTCGTACTTTTGACTGTACTTTGTCCCAGTGTAAGTAAATGTGAGTGTTTTTTTGTCTATCATTGAACTTGAACTGTGGGGTGTCTGT
This sequence comes from Pleurodeles waltl, assembly GCF_031143425.1. NCBI lineage: Eukaryota > Metazoa > Chordata > Amphibia > Caudata > Salamandridae > Pleurodeles > Pleurodeles waltl. Next base: position 266,911,509 of record NC_090439.1, read on the forward strand.
CCGGGATAGTTTATGGATCAAATCTGTTTATTAACTTTTCAATTATAGAACATCGCATATGCAACACATCAAAGTATTACCATTAGGTTCACAGACAGCTTACTCCATGCGCAACGATAGGAAAAATAAAAAAAAACTTAAATACAAAGTACAACTTTGTTTCCCAACAGCTGGCTGACAATACAAGAATCAGACAATCTCAGGCTCCTTTACAATATAGTCCTGGTCCCATGTATACATCTCTCTAAGGGTTCGCTCCCATCCACTCAATTCAAATTCAGAACCCTCAGATAAGTCGGACATGTCAGTTCTGAAAACTCCCCAGATAGAATTTGCAAGTATGGTTGCAAAATTTCTTTAAAGTCCCCGCTCCACTGCTGGGAAGTCAGGGTGAGCTTTTCCATAGCGAGGATAAACCAGAGCTTGTGTAGCCATGAAACTGTTGTCGGGATCTGTTCAGTCCCCCACCCGGAAAGCAACAGCTGTATTGCAGCATTTAAGGCTAAGGCCATCTGCCATCCCTTCTGCGATCTCAGGGGAAAAGTGAGAGGATTGGGAAGGCCCAACAAGATATACGCAGGGAATCTAGGGATCTGAGTGTCAAAAGCCGTGTCAATAGTGTCTATTATGTTCTTCCAGTACCAATGTAGTTTGGGACAGTGCCATAGCAAATGCACAAGCGACCCCCCTCCCCCACACCTCCTCCAGCAAAGACTAGATTTATCGTGATCCCAAGCATGGATCCTTGCTGGGGTGTAATACCAGGAGGAGGCCACTTTATAGGCTGTCTCTGTGCCTGCTGCATTGTAAGCTGTGTGGTGTGCCCTATAAAAAATCCTCTCTCACTCGTCTTCCGATAGCTCTCTCTCCAGCTCCCTCTCCCATCTCAATTGACCCTTAGTGTTGGGCGGGTGGGCCTCCCCGCAAGAGAGCATAGAGCTCAGAGACCACGCGCTTATCGCCCTTTTTCATTAGAATCCATTTTTCAAGCAGTGTTAACGGCCTGTCTATCAATATCCTATTGGCTGGAAGCAGGGCCCAGTGTCGTATTTGATAGTACATCATCCTGTCAGACTCAGTTAGGCCGTATGTCTCCCTCAGCTGGTCAAAGGGGATAACCCCCTGTTCATCGAATAAATATCCCACCCTTTTACAGCCCCCTTCATACCATCGACGCAATGCCTCAGACTGTAAGCCCGGACCAAAATCAGGGTTCGCTCCCAAGGGAGTCATTGGGGACGGAAAGGTCATTAAACCAACTCTGCCGGCCACCCGATCACACACCCTCATCGAAACCTCCGTGACCGGGGATATGTACAACCCCGCGCTCTGTGACGGCGCCTAAGCCAGGGTTCCTTCCATATGTGAGAGCCAGCCACTGCCTGGTCCCTGAAGCACCAATGCTTCTCAGAAGACGGTCGGCTCCATTCCAAGAGGAAACTCAATTGTGCTGCTTGGAAGTATCGAAGGAGGCAGGGGACCGCTGGCCCGCCCTCCTGCTTAGGGCGATACAGCACCTGTCGCCGTAGCCGCGCCGCCTTCCCTTCCCATATAAATCTTAGAACCGCCGTTTGGAGGGTCGCTATCGCTCGCGGCGGTGGCTCCAGCGGGAGCGCCTGAAACAGATACAGTATACGTGATAGGATGGTCATCTTGACTGCCGCCACCATGCCCAACCAAGACAGTTTAAGTCACCCCCATGTCTCTAAATCACGCTGCACCTCCCGGATTAGTTTCGCATAGTTCAACAACGCTGTGCGCGCGACTGTGGAGCCCAGTTCGATCCCCAAGTACGGAAGCCCCGAGGAAGACCATATAAAATGGAATCGGGCCTTCAGGTCCCTTTCATGCTCAGCACTGATAAACTTGCCCATAGCCTGTGATTCTAGCATGTTCATCCGGAATCCCGAAACCCGTCCAAATTCCTCTAATACACCCATTAGCGCCGGCAATGAGGTCGTAGGCTCCGTCAAAGTAAGGATGACGTTGTCCGCATATAACGATATGAGATGCTCATCCCCCCAAACTTCCCGCCCGTGATCTGAGGATTGTCCCAGACTTCTGCTCCATAGGTTCCATGTAGAGCGCAAACAAGAGGGGGGCGAGAGTGGGCACCCCTGCCTGGTCCCCCTTTGGACAGCGAACGGTAAAGAGAGTGTCCCATTAACTCGAACCGCCGCCCGCGGCGCCTGATAAATGCAGCGAATCCATGCCATGAATCCTGGACCCATCCCAAAGCGCTCTAGCACCTTGAACATATATGGCCAGTAAACCCTATTGAACGCCTTTTCAGCATCGATAGATAGGAAGAGCGCTTCCCTACGAGAACGTTCGGTTTTATCCAATAGATGGAGCAGTCGCTTAGTATTATCACTACACTGCCTATGCGGTATAAATCCCGCTTGGTCGGGATCCACAAGCCCCGGCATATAATAGTTGAGACGGTGTGCCAAAATGCCAGTAAATATTTTGGCATCAATATTCAGGAGAGAGATCGGCCTGTATGAGGCACATTCCTCGGGGTTCTTCCCCGGTTTCGGGATAACCACAATAGTAGCATCTAGCATGCTAGGCGTGAGGGTGCCCGTTTGACGAAAGGAGTTAAAGAGTCGCCCCAGAACAGGTACAAGTTCCATATAGTAGGATTTATAAAAAAGCGCAGAAAAAACATCGGGGCCAGGTGACTTCCCGGTCTGCAGCCGTGTGATTGCTGATATGACCTACTCTGCCCTTATAGGTTGATCTAACGAGGTTGCCTCCATTACAGTCAAGGGAGTAATTGCTATACCCTCTAAGAAGGAGTCTGGAGTTGAGGTGCCGGGCTCCTCGGCCCCATATAGATCTCGATAGAATTCCGCAAAAGCCTCCGCTATTTGATCACTCGTATGCGCTTCTGCTCCCAATGGAGAGCGAACCATTTTTATCATTGACGCCACATGCTGCACTCTCAACCTATGTGCCAGTAGCTCTCAGCACTTGTTACTTCCTGCATAGTACTTTTGTTTAAGGCGGACTACCGCAAACTCTGCCCTGTCCCAGTCCAACCTCCTCAGCTGCTTCCTCACTTTTTCAAGTTCTCGCCATATTCTAGGAGCGCCGGGGTGCTTATGTGAACGCTCCAACACCCTCACTCGCTGCTCTAAGTCCTCCTGAGTTGACTCCTTGCCTTATTGTCCCTAGCAGAAAGCGACATCACCTCGCCCCTCAGCACAGCCTTCAGTGCCTCCCACAGCGACGCAATGCTTATTGTCCCATCATCGTTAAAGCTGAGGTAATCTATTATTGTCCTTCGGATCGCCTCTAACGTTGCACCATTCTGAAGCATTGAATCCCTAAATCGCCACCCGATGCGCCTAGCCGCACCATGTTCATATGAATCTCAACTGTAATCGGGGCGCGATCTGACAAGGCTTGCGGCTCAATCGCGGACTCCCTAAGCCGGGGGAGAAGCTCCTGTGTTACCAGGAAAAAGTCCAACCTAGCGTATGTTTTAGTTGCTGCTGAGTAAAAAGAATAATCCCTTAACGTGGGGTGCGCACTCATCCATACATCCACCAGGCCACACTCACTCAGCCACTGTCGACCAGCATCAGACAGAGACCCCGTCTGCCCATAGCGATGGCCTGAACGATCCAGGTCCCCGTCCATCACCAAATTAAAATCGCCCCCCAACATGACAGCACCATCAGGGGATTGAAGCTGCGGAGTCAAAGCCTGTCTTAGGAAGCATTCCTGTTGGGAGTTAGGCGCGTATGAGGAAGCAATCGTGAAGGAAAAGCCCCCCAGTATAAACCTCCTGACTAAAAGCCTCCCTGGAACCTCGTGCAATTTTGATATCACTTCCCCAGGGAATGAGCGTGATAGGAGTATTGCAACCCCCTGCATGCTTTGATGGTAGCAAAGACCAGAACTGCCTGGGGAACCACTTAGAGCGCATACAATAAGTATCTTTGAAGACAAGGTGCGTCTCCTGCAGGAGACATATATGACTCCCCGATCTCTCTAAGGCAGATAGGATGGCTAGCCTCTTGGTAGGGTTATTGAGCCCCCGAACATTTAAGCTTATACATTTAATGATCATATCCTATACTGAGGGGAACAAGCAAAACAGAAGGGAGCACGCCAGAGGACCACCCCCCACATAAAGATCTAGACCACCTAAAACACCCAGGCCTGAGGGTATCTCTTCAAAGAGCCAGTATTGCAGGGAAACCCAACAACAAACAACTAAAACGAACAACAGGTGCATAGAACACAGAAGTCCTCGATCATCCATCTTTGCGAGGTGAGGTCTCCACGGGGCAATATATCCAACCATGACAAGTAACCAGGTCCATTGCCCCCGCCGCCCCGACCCTCTTCAACGATCCACATGCTGTTAGCAACGTGGCTAAAAGTAATCATGGGCACCCCCGCTGCCCTCCATTGGCTGAAGTTCAGGCGGCCACGCTGTTCAAAACAGATTCTCTCTCCGACCTCAGCTCCAAGGCTGGTGGGCGTTGCAGCTTCCTTCTTTTCTCTTTCCTCAGCCAACGGGGAGGACCCCCCACTGGTAGAATCGCCTCCTTGCTCGCCTCCTGGCCTATATCCTCCAGACTCAGGATGCGGCTGGCTTCCAAAACGGATTTCATCTGCCGGAGCTGCTCCTCCCAGCGGAAGAACAAGCGGAACGGGTGGCCCCAACAATAGGACACATTGTGCGCTCGCAAGTGATCCATGATCGGTCTGAATTCTCTCCGCCTCTGCAAAGTCCGTACAGATAGGTCGTGAAATAGTTGAAGTTCATGCCCTCGAAAGAGTACCTGCTGAAGATTGCGAGCCCGCTGTAGGATCTTTTCTTTAAGAACAAAATTATGGAGACAGGCTAGGATGTCCGGAGGGTGGTTTCCAGGGCCACCAGCACGCCCGACACGATGAACCCGATCCAGGACCACCTCCTGTGTCTCATCCGGACCAAGCAGAGAGCGAAACAGGTCCGCCACGTATTCCCCAATGTCCTCCTTTTCAGCACCAACCAGAGCCCCTCTAATGCGAATATTTTGTCACCTCGAGCGGTTTTCCAAATCCTCGACCGCTATCTGGAGGAGGTCCTGCTGCTCTCTGAGGTGGACTACCTCCTGTTGCAGGGCCGCCACTTCCTCACGCGAGGGACCTCACCATCTTCTAGCTGCTATTCTCATTCACCCAAGGAGGTAACCTCTCCTCGCAACTCCTTCACCTCCTGTGAGATGTCCCTACGCAGCTCTTAGATATCGCCCCGGAGCTAATCAAACAGGGAGGTCAGAAAGCCCTTCGTAACGGGAGAACTCTCGTCTGGGTCTGTCTCCACCCGACTCTCCATGGCCTTCGCCGCAGGTAGGTCCTCCACCATACTCCCAGATGTCAGGCGTGCCCCTGCAAGCATGTCCCTCACTGAGCGCTCACGTTTGGATTTAGATGTCGCCATGGCGCACCAGCCTAATCACGATTCGCCGGCTCAACCCTGCAAGTCCTCCAAAGTCTCCCTCTGTTCTCCCCGCGGGAGCGGCGTGGCTCAGATCAGGGCCACTGGTGAGCAGCAAAGAACCACCGGGGGTGCTTCACAGTTTGGGGGGAGCCTCCAGGCTTCCCCCACCGGGCCGAAAGGCACTTTTGCGGGTCGAGGCGGCAGGGCTCGGACGGGCACGTCCTAGTGCGCCACCATCTTGGACACGCCCCGGGGGATAGTTTATAAATTGGGTTAGTTGGGATTTATTTTTGGGCCTTAAGTTTCCTTTCTATTCATTTACTTCTATTTTTAATCAACCTGTACCTGGTAATTATGTCTGGTAGGGGAGGTTGACAAGGATGGGAGAGGAGGAGCTTGGAGGCTTTGTGTGGCTGGTAATCCACTACCTGCCATTAATGTTGAAGAGGGAGGTCTGTGTAATCCAATGTTACTGGACGCAGGCAAGTTGGCTGTGGTGGGGCAAGGTGCTCCACCAACTGAAGTGGGTGTTTCGCAGCACTTGGAACGAGCATCAAGTCAAGCATCACTGGGCAGATCTGGTGGCCAGGGGGCAGGATCTGCTTGACCATCTTGGTGTGGTGATTAATGGCCCTGTTGGTGAGTCTACCATTGGCATACTATTTACTGTTCACTGCTCTTGAATGACAGTAGCAGATGTATTGGAGTGCTGCATGCAATGCTTGGGGACAGGTTGCATGCAACCAGAAAGAAGTGTAACTGCACCAGTCTACACATGGAGTTCACATGTCCTACCATTTTACCAATGCAGGTCAGATATCTGGTGAGTCATGCACAACCATCACTGAGTCGCACATTTCAGGGGCCATGGCAAAACCTGTGCCTCGACATAGTGTCATGCATGATACTCCAAGACACCACCAGCCTACCATATTTAACTGGATTGTGTCAATAAAGTAGGGCAATCTATGTATAGCGCTACTTTGTCATTATTTCACATGCATATCCCTGTCATAATGTTAGCAAAGAGGGATTACCGGCCTTAGGGGGGACTGGAAATGGGGCATTTGATACTTTCAGACAACTTTGCCACATCAGTCATGGATTACTCAATGCATGATCATTGCAGACTAATAATTGAGCCACATGTCCATCACTAAGTGCCTCTGAGTGCTTTGCAGGACAAGCCTGAATACTTGAGTCAATTGTCTTGCAAGGCACCAGGGTTGTGTCATGTATTTGTCACCTAACTCCCCCTTATACCATGGAGTTCATCCTCTATAGATTGGCCACATATGGTTGTTGCAGAGTGTAGCACTACATGAGTCTCAGTCCCAGTGTAAGTGTGCAGATTTGTGGCTCTCACTCACCCGAGTGTCAGTGTCATCGTGAGTTTGCAGTGGTGTGTCTGTTGCACTGTTTTACACCAGGGTAACTAGCTCACTTCTCTAAAATAATAAACACTGTAATATGTTGTCCACTAGTAGGAACATTGATATGACATTAAGCATGGTTTTTCATCCATATCTTAAAGGTGGACCTACCCCTACACCATTGGCAAAGTGGCAAAATTTAAGGACCTAGATGTATCCAGTAAGTGTGATAATGTCTGGCCTGTGCGTGAGTGAGTCATGTGTGCTGCACACAATGCTAGAAATTATAAGCTGTCAAGTGATCAGATATTAAAGTAGGCTGGATGGTGACATTGTGTCCCATTTAAAGGTTTCCTATCCATGAGCAGAGAGTCATATCTTGTGAGGCTTCTGGTGCTCAATGGGCAGCATTGTGTAAACAAGGTGAAGGCAAGCCACATGTAGGCCCATATGTGAATAAGAAGTGTACCGCAGTGAGAATATTGGCACTTGGACACATTGTCATTCTCACAACAAAAGTGATGCACATTGTGTACACAATTTGGTGCATCCCTGTATTGTAATGTATATATAGGACTGGGTGGGCAATAGTCCCCCAGTATGGTGCTCCATATCTTGTACTCCATCCTCTTATGTGGAATGTAACAGGCGTGCTTGCAGGTTAAGGATAGATGTGTGCTGGCATGGATATGAGTGTGTAAGGAGTAGTATTGGCAGATCAGGTATTGATGGGTGTCTACACATGGACACATGAATGTAGATGTGATAGTCCTATGGATGCCAGCTTCCTATTTGGCAGCCCTTCTAGCTTATGGTCCACTCCCTGACTCCATGTATGAGTGGGCATGCTTTGGTGGATGACCAGTGCAGCTGAGATGATGGATTGCATGGCCATCCTCCCTGAGGCACAGGGGAGAGGAACAACACATTTGTAGGTAGATGTGAAGCTCACTGTTTAGATAACATATTGATGAGGTTTGCATGTGTATCTGTCAACACTGAGCTTTTATGGTTACCAACTGCATCCCATACTCCAAAAGACATATTCAAGATACTGGTGATGTATGGTTGAAAATTGACAAGGAGGATGAGGAATATTGGCCCTGATCTATGTGAAGTTGACGCTGCTGTTGCATTGTTACACATGGCACAAAATGAATGCACACCTAATTTGGTTTTGTTCCTAATCTTGTTGTGCGGCGCTTTGGTGTCAATGAGATGATGCTAAAGCAGCGTTGTTGATGTGTTGATCAGGGTCATTGTTTTATCCGGAATGTGAGTTGGAGTGCATGTGTAATTAGACTAAAGTGTAAGCTAATAATCTGTACATACTCCACACAATGCGGACGCTGATGGTTGCCTGTATCAATTTAACAGCTGCCAACTTGAACAATGAGGAACTGTGGGCATTTCAGAAGAGGGCAGTCCGCTATAGGCACATCCTGGCAGTGGTATCTGGGTTCCGGAGGATGGCACGCCGCTATTGCAGGGAGAGATCCACTGGGGAATGGCGGGCATTCAAACAAGGGGGACCCCACACTGGCCACACAGAGAGGACCAAGGGCCAGATGTAGCAAAGTTTTGCGAGTCGCAAACGGGCCGAATCGCTATTTGCGACAGTGCAAAATCGGAAATGGGATGCAAAAAGCCCATTTCCGACTTGCAAAAAAGCAATGGGACCCGTTTGCGACTCGCATCCGTTGCAACCCCATTTTGCGACCCGCAAATACCAAGTCGCAATTTGCGAGTCGCAAACCTTATGCAATTGCAACTCGCAAATTGCGATTAGTCGCAAAAAGCCCAGTTTGCATGTCCCATTTACCACTAACTCAGAGCAGGTGGTAACCATTACCAAAGTATAAAAGGAGACCCAGAAGGCATCTGGGTTACACGAGATGGCGGAGATATACCTGATAGCAGTGAGAAGGAGAGTCCACGCAGCCCAGCAGAGGAGGAGGAGGGGCCACAGACAGGAGAAGATATATAGAACAAGGCAGACTCTTTTTCAGCAAACTGAGGAAGAGATCTATGACAAATACCGCCTTAGCAGCGCAGCCATACTAGAATTAATAGATTTACTCAAACCACAGCTAGAACACCAGACTCTGCGTGGCTGCGCCATCCCTATGCATGTGCAAGTGCTATGCTCACTGCACCTCTTGGCCTCAGGGAGCTATCAGGGGGTCATTGCTGTGGCAGGTGGGGTATCCCAAAGTGCAGTGTCAAGGTTCCTCAGGGCCTTCCTAGATGCCTTAGTCACGCACATGCCCCACTTCATATACTTACCAAGGAATGAGGCAGAAATGAACAGCACCAAGCTGGACTTTTACCGCATTGCCCACTTTCCCCATGTCATAGGGTGTGTAGATGGGACACACATTCAAATATGCCCCCCTGCTAATCTAGAACACCTTTTCCGCAACAGAAAGTGTACCCACTCACTCAATATTCAGGTTGTTTGTGACGCCCATTATGTCATCACGGACATTGTAGCTAAGTTTCCAGGCAGTACCCATGACTCATACATTTTTAGGCATAGTGGGATACATCAACGCCTGGAACGTGGGGAATTCGGAGACGGTTACCTCCTAGGTAGAGCCACAGACACTTGCAGACATACACACAGGTCACTGTGCACGACAATCTGGACTTCCTAACAGTGTACTTTTTGTGCCCAACAGTGCATATGCTCTTAGGCCTTGGATCATGACTCAGTTTTTAACACCCAGCAATGATTCAGAGAGGCATTACAACAGTGCACATAAGAGGACCAGGACCCTCATTGAGCGCACCTTCGGACTCCTGAAGGCAAGATTCAGATGCCTCCACCGCAGTGGAGGTGCCCTCCAATACACCCCCATTACCGCATTCAAAATTGTGGTCGCATGCGCCATCCTCCACAACATAGCCACCGGACGTGGGCTACCTCTCACCCCTGCAGACCCAGATCCTGACGATGAAGAGCAAGAACAACCACATCGCCATCATGGGGATAGGAGTATAGCTAATCAAGGCAGACTGAGACGGGAACACATTGCAACACAATATTTTGGACAGTACGTGTCAACTCCCACCATACTCACCTATTGACCAAAAACTCCATTTGTTAAGTGGAACAAAAATAACTGTTTTATTAGTGCATTAATGAAACTATTCACAAGTACTGATTGTCCATGGGCATGAAAATGCTAACCAGGCATGTGGCACATTCACGTCATGTGCCACATTTTATGGTCCAGGGTGATCTCTAAGACCTTCTGCCCCTCCTGCCAGCCTGGCTGGTCCCTGGTGCTTCCGTGGTGCTCTGCCTGACACTCCTGAGCACCCTGCTGTCAGTGACAGAGACACTGCTCACTGTCGAGCCCTCCTCACTGTCCTGGGGTGTTTCCCCTGTGCCCCTCGACATTTCCCGTGTCTCCATCATTTCTATAATGTGGGTCAGACGTCCCAGGCCCCTAGCCACATCCCCAGCGAAATGGCCCATCTCCACTTGCAGCCCAACTGTCCTCCTCGACAGGCCTCTGGTGTTCATGGTGAGCCTGCCGATGGATGTGGCCATCCTGTCCAGTCTGTGCATGAGCTGACGATCTCTGCGCCGCCCACCCTCGGCCTGGGCCAGTGGTCCTCCCGCCAGTTCCCTCATGGCAAGGGCAAGGTCCCCAGTGTTATTGCAAATCATGTCCATCCTTGTGTTGAGGTGCTGCATGCTGGCATTGTTATTGTGCACGAAGCGGTGCAGCACACCACTAATCCTCCCCAAAATTCTATTTTGTAGGCGCTGACCACGCAGCAGATGTGCCTCACTGGTGCTGGGAGGAAGTAGCCCGGATGCAGACTGCAGCCCTGATGGTATGGACCTGCGACGCCTGCGCAGTGGTGGCTGCCCTGTGCTTCCACCTGTCTCATCCCTGCCTGTTGCTGGGGCAGCCTCTTGTGGAATTGTTGCAGCAGGTGTGGCTACTGCAGGGATGCTGCTGACCGTGCAGGTGGGGGTGCTGGCGGGTCCTGAGGTGTCCTCATGGGCCTGGCTGCTTGGAGTGTTGGTGGTGTCTTGTTGGAGACCTGTGGGACATGGGGAACAGACTGTCAGTGTCTACTATCTATTGTACACTTCATAATAAACATTTGCCTATGAACTGCCTACTTGACTACATTTCCCATAATGCATCATTCTGGCATTTGCTACCCTGAAATGGAGCTATCTTGGTTGTGCATGCCCCTGTGTACATGGTGGGTGGGGGTATGGCATTGATAGGGGTACAGGCATATCACATGGTACTCACCGGTTGATGTGCTGGGCTCTGAGGTGTCCAGGTCCCCAAATCCAGACACTGCCTCCTGCTCCAAGGTTTCCTCCACCCTTTCTTCCAGGGGTGTGGGTGGTGGCACAGACGATGGTCCCCCTCCTGTGCCTCTCATCTCCCGGAGCCTTTCAGCCACCCTCTCCTTGGTCCGGGAGCGGAGGTCATACCACCTTTTCTTTATGTCGTCTATGGTCCTATGGCTCACCCCCAGGGAATTAATCTTGTCCTGTATGTCCTGCCACAGCTGTTTCTTGGTGGCTTCAGGAACATTGAGGGCTGATCTCCCAAACAAGTCATCATAGTGCTGACAGCATTCCTCTGTCAGCACATCCAGCTCCCTCTCAGAGAATTTCAGCTTCCTCTTCCTTGGTGTTCCCTCCATGGCAGCTGCTGTTTGTCCTGTGTGAAATTCGGCAGTTATAAAAGGGTGTGGTCCTGCCTCCTCCCAGGTGTATTAGTAAACTTCCTGGCTGTGATGTCATCATCATGTGCCAGGAAGTGTTTCCAGAGTGTTCTGGAGTGGTTTCTGGAGTGTTCTGCTGCACCTGTAATCAATTTTCAAGGTAATCGCAATTTGCGACATCTACTCGCTAATTGCGAGTTCGTTTTTTGCACACTCGCAAAAAGCGACCTCGCAATCTGCGGACTCGCACACTGCGTTGCGAGTCCGGGTGCGAGTCGCTATTTCGGCACGTTTTTTTTCCCTGCATTCCAATTTGCGAGTCGCATCAACTCGCAAAATGCGAGTCGCAAATTTTTGTTTTGCTACATCTGGCCCCAAGCTCCATAGCTGTGCAGGGGAGTACAGCCGCCACCACCAATACAGCCCCAGCTTCTACACCATCAACATCTGTACCACAGCCCAAACCACCTGCTGCCATGGACATGAATGTGATAAAGGAGCTACAGAGGAATATAACACTGGTCCTTAAAAAGTTGGACAGTCTGGAGAAGGAGGTAGAAAAGAACACAAAGAGACTTAAGTTAATTGAAAAAATAAAACCCTCAAGAGGGCCAAGCTGTAATTGGCTTTATTTCTGTGACCCCCAGTTCTGTCCCCTCCCTCCTCATTTGTTTTAATGTTTTATAGTGGGTTTTAGGGGATTAGTGTCAGGTTAGACTAGTTAGTGGTTTAGTTAGAATACGTGGGCTTGGGGGAGGTCACTTTTCTAGCTTTTACAGGTTACGTTGTGGGTGTGTGGTGGGGATAATGTTGGGGCATTTTTGTTTTGTATAAAAAAAGAAAACACAAAAATGTTAAAAAAAGAATATACCAAAAAATATATATTTCTTTAAATATAGGTATTGTCCTGCATATGTGTCGTAATATTAGGGGGGTGAGGGGCCAATGTTTAGAGTGTGTTTTTAAATGTGTTGGGTAAGTTTAGCATAGGGTATTTAAGGTCAGCTGTTGGTTAAGTATAGTACTTCGTTCTTTTCAGTTTAGTTTACTTTGTATTACAAATCTTTGGATACTCCCTTACTTTCTGTGTCATATGCATGGGTCTCAGGGTCTTCCCATGAGCATAAAGTGAAAATCGTGTGTTGGCCTTGGGATTCCGTCCTGCCTCAAAATCCCTCTCTTGACATGTTCATCACCTTCTTACAAATGAGTTGTCACATTGGCAGCTACAACACATCTACTTTTCTATGCATCTGCCATCCAGTGTGCCCACCACTCAAGGTGACTATGTTAACTTTGTATTGCACAGGTAGGTGTGGTAATTCGCCTGTCATTGTTTGGGTCCTGTGTTGGAATGCTGGACACTGTGGGACACCTGACAACTGCCTACATTTAACATCTATCCTGCTAAACTGACCAGTGGCAATTACAGATGTTTCACACCAATATGTTCTACTGGACTCCCAGCTGACTATATTGCCTGAGAACTGTTTCACAGCCATTCCTGCCGTATGTAGTATGTGAAGCATACATGTGTTCAACATTTTTTGACATACTCAATGAATTGCTTGTAGGGGATGAGACCAGCATCGACATTCATCATGTAGGAACCTTGTGCGTAGATATGTGTCCCCATTTTCCTGCACTCTTGTACTGACACTCTGTGGCTAAAGACATGTTACACACATTACAATTCCTAAGCGAGGTAGATGTGTCACAATACACAAAGACATGCTGGTTGTGTAGGTGGTGTTTATTTACAAGTGTTGTAGTGCAATTTTTACAATGTCCACATCTGTGACCCCATTAATGAAATCCATCCAATTGTGAAACAACATAAGTCCAGGGTTGGGGACATGCCATAGGACATGCTTGGGTAAAGTGTTGTTTAGTACAGGGGAACATGACTTGCCAATTAAAAAGTGAGAGACAATTGCAGTCCATAGCAGAAAGGCCAACAGTGTGTCGCCGAAGAGTGCATATCTCCAACTGTGCTAACACAGACGTGATGCCAAGCACAGGACAAAGGAAAATCACTGCCCATGTGGCATGGGCTTGTGCTACAGGGAACTCCTACGAGTGAAGATGATCTTATCCATATCTTCATCCTCTGAAGTGTGTTGTGTCTCCTCTGCTCTTGATGGTGGTGGTGGGGAGATAGAGGGAGGCCACACACACTTCTGTTGTTGGAGATGTGGACAACCAATTCCTTGCAGCTGCCATCTGTGGAACTACATATGGCATCATTGAGGCAAGGAGGAGCCGCTGATTTTTGGGGACAGAAGCAAAAACCCTGTGGTAGGCAGCCATGTCTGCCCTGAGGGAGGCCACCTCCCATTGCACGGAGTCCAGCTCAGTCTCAATCCCGCTGCTGCCAGTTTGGTAGGGCAGTTGTTGTGGCCTTTCCCCTCATGGCAGCAGCTATGTCCCTCAGACACTGCTGAACTCCATGATTTGGGGAGTATGTGCCTTGTTTGACTGCTGTCTGTTCAGTGGCCGTAATGGTGCACGTGCACATACCCTCTAGGCTGGCAGTCATAGTTTGCATCCCCACCGGCACCTCCTTGGCAGGCTCACGCTGGACTCCTACCACTGTCCTCTCAAACCTGGTCCCTGGGTCCTCGAAGTCCTCAGCTGTGTTGGTACTGGCAGGTCGTTCTATTGGGGTGTTTGTTGGGGCCACTGGGATGGCTGCTACATTAATACTCCTCCTTGTGACTGGAGGTGGTGTCTGGAGGGATACGAGGACTTCTTGGAGGGTCTCTTGGCTGATGGTTGTCAGCTGGTCATCCAGATCATCAAGTACTCCAGGACAGGCAGATCCGCAGAAGATCCATCATCCTCTGCAATAAGATGGTGTAAAAGCAGTCTACCTGTGTTGTGGCAGATGATATGTCACATCACTGGCTTGCTATCGGAGGCCAATTGTCATCTTAATACCCCAAAATTGTTCCTGTACATAATGGTTGCAGTCTATCAGCCCTATGCCCCACCCACGTGTCACATGAAGGGAAGCCCAGTTGGTGCAATTGGCTGTGTCTTATCTTCTAGGTGTGATGTATATCCGTTTTTGTGGCTTGACACCATCTTGTGGTTGTCAACCCTCCCTATACATCCATTTCCATGGTGAGGCCTTGCAATGGGTGTTGCTGTGCTCATGTCACAGCACCACACATGGCAATTTTTCACTGTCCCACTCTTACATGTTTCACATACACCCATGTGGTGCTGACACCTTGCACCACCCCAGGGATGGCATTGCCAAGACACCATGCTCTTGTTACTGTTGATAGCTCCTCATGTTGATGTTTTTGTATGTGTGCTACATTGGATAGCACTCATGGACCTAGCAGAATTCAATGTCAACTTCGGTCTGTGCGGGTGGGGTCACCTTCCTACACACCTATGCCCTCCCTCTCAATGCAGCCCTCCTTGCACTATGATACATGAGATGCAGCATGGTGGCAGTGCAGCTAATTTGACACAGGCAGAGGGGTTGACCCAGAGATGGCCAGCATTGGTATAAGATTTCTGCAGGGTACATCATTATGTATGTGACAGTTCCTGATGGTAAATGAGTCTATGCATAGCCAGTTAACAGGAGATGAACTCAGGTCCAGGCCTGATGCTAGTTTGATGGTGAACGCGCAGGTAGTCATACTGGTCCCTCATTTCAAGTGTGTCAGCCCTATGGGCACCTGACTACCATTGTCTATTTGACCAACCCCAACAGCACTGGTGGTAGTGACAACTGTTGTTAATGGGTAATACCCCATGGGCCAATGGCCTGGCACTCACCGGTTTCCAGCAGCTTAAAGACTTGCAATTACAGCTGTCCTGTGACACCAGACCAGTATAACTTTCAATGTTAAGCTCCACGTCTGTTTCCTCATTTCCACTAGCCTTTTCATGGCAGTAAAACCCCCACGCAAAGGTTGGTAGTGTTGTGGTGTGGTGTGCCCCTGGGTGCACCTGCGCAGCCCATGCAACTGGCATGGGCAGTGCAGGGGGTCCCATACCCTGGCCCTTTTCCCTTTCCACTGCCTGCTTTGAATTGCTAAGTGCAGCGTGTCCTGTCACACCCAATGCACCCCAAAACTGGCATTGACTCTATTTGATCCATCAACAATGTTGTAGTAGCCCCACAGATCTACCATGAGCAGACAGATTTTTACCCGCCATCCCAGCGTGTGACTCATACTGCCAACCACAAAGGGTACACTACACTGGCAGTCTTAACAACACCAGACTAACCCATGCACCATCCACCGCCCGTCAATTTGGAATTATATGCCATTACGTTCATAGTCATACCCCATGTGCTGTATATTTGTGTTTATTTCCCCATTCACATGTGTCCCACATGGTCGTGTCAGAGTAGTTGTGGTCTCAGCCTGTGACTGTTGTGACCTACTGTTTGCTACCTGTGGTACATACTTTCTGAAGTGCCACATTTCTGTTCAGCATCTAGATGTGTGGTTCAACACTACACCAGTTTAGTTGGTATGGGTAGTGGCATATTGCCAATGATACAGGACCAGCCTGCTATTCCCCCAGTGCCTGTTCAGTTCTTTGTTCCCTGCACCTAGGAGGCATCCTGACTGCATGGTGGAGTGGTGGCTGCCTTATGTGTATGTGCTGTCAATGTGCAGGGTGGTGATGCTCTGGGCACATGTATGGGTACTGTTGGGACAGTTGCAATGACTTGTGTGCTGTGAGATGCAGCACACATGTTAATGGGCAATAAGGCAAGGCAGTTGCAAGGTGTTACTTCAAGGGACACAACTATGACGTTACCCCAGGAATGGTATTGACTGACTTCTTAGTCTCTGAAGTATTGGTTGTGTTGGTATGGTTGATATGACTATAGAAAGGGATGTTGTGATGACACAACCAGAGGCACAGTCATTACACATGTCATCCATCCCAAGTGCTGCATATGTACAAGGAGGTATTTAGGCCTGGTGATCAACATATGTCCAGTTTGTGTATGTGTTATGGTGCATGGCACTACGAAGGCATAGGTACATGTGTAGCTTACGTCAGCATGGTGCAACTTGCTTCATGTACAATGTGTCCATCTGCGCTCCTTTGACATGCATTGTGTGAGTCCTATGTGCCTCCCCCTTCTTGCACTTGACATTTTAGCATAAATTTCCCCCATGCAGCTTACCCTGCATTTGTGGTGTTTCCTGGTAGTCTGCACTGTCCTGTTCTGCAATTCCTGTGACAATTTCCTCCGGGATGACCACTGAAACCATCTCCTCCATCTCGTCCAAGTCCCCTTGTGGGGCTGGACTCCCACCTCCAGTTTGCAGTACTGCCTTCCTGTTCCTTGCCATTTTTTCCTTTGTCCTTCGCTTGCAGCCATGCCAGTGTTTCTTGCACTCTGTTACGGTTCTCCTGAGCTCTGCCACACTGTTAATCTTATCTACTATCTGCTGCCAATTGCCTCTCTCCTTCCAATGGCCAATTTTGAGGTGACAAACAGTTGATTTTGATACTCTGTCACCTCTCTCACCAGCATTTCATGCTCCACCGCACTGAAACAGCACTTTCGCTTCTTCTTCTCTTTCCCCTGGGTCTTGTCTGTGTCCTCCTGGCTCATTCCTGGTTGATTTGGGTCTCTGTGGGGTCTCTCCTGGCTTCGTGGGTCCATTTTGACTTTCATTTGCACTGTTTTCTCCCTTAGCATCTGTATTTGACACTATTGCGGGCAAAAATGGTGCATCTCCATTTTACAACATGTTGTCATGTTGTAAAAAGGATTAGAGTTATTTTTCCGGCGTCAACGTAATTTTGCCTTACAACAAGGCGCAATGGTTAACGTTGAAAAAAATGACTACACTAGTTTTAGTGCCACCCAGTATCATAGTATAAATATAATGCCCAGGTGGTGTTAAATAATGGTGCTAAATTTTTTGAAGCAACACTGCGTTAGTGCAGTTTTGCGTCAAAAAGTATAAATCAGGGCCTTAGTCTCTACATTCTACAGGGAATTCAGCCCATACAAAGCACAGTCCTCTGGGGGTTCTTTGGTTATGAATCAATATGGCATGCACCTGCCATAAATCCCTCACCAACAAATCCCCAGACCAAGCACCAGAAAACAAAGCAAGCTGAGATTTAAGCACCATACTCTTCAAGCACTTAACAAACTATTGGGAGAAACATTTGGGACCCAGAGCCTTCCCACTTTTGAGCTGGGACAAGGCTTCCGCAAGCTCCCTCTTTGTAATCTCTGCTTCAAGCAACTCCTGGGCCTCTCTTCCCAAACAGGGCATCAGAAGATCACACATGAACCCGTGCATGCCTTCCAGCGCCCTGACCAGAGATGAGAGGCATATAGCCATGAAGATACTCAGCAAAAACCCAGACAATCACCATGGGCATTTCAGCCCTTCCTCTGGCCACCAGATACACTGCTGGAATCCAGCATTGGCCCTCCTCCCTTTGAGCAAACCATACCAGCATTTTTCCAGGCTTGTTCACAGTCTCATAAAGTCTGCTTTGCCACACCTGGTACAGAGTCCACACCTCCTGATGAACATGCTGCCTAGAGTCCTCTTGCAACAGAGTCAGATGCCAAGCCCCGTTTGTTCCAGCCACACCACATACTCTCCCTCCTTCTCTGACAATGCCCTCTCCAGCTCCCTCACCTTCCACAATCGTTCCCTATGCTTTCCCACCGCGTGTGCAATCAATTGATTCCAGAGCACTGTCTTGCATGCCTCCCAAATAACTGTTCCCATGGATACAGATTCATTGTTTTCCCAAAAATAGTGTCCCCATGTCTGCAATACATAACAGTAGGTGTCCCAGTCCGTCAGCTCCGATAGATCCAGCCACCAGCCCAACCGAGGGCTGGGCCCAGGAACCCACAGTTCTGTAACTGTTTGGGAGTAATCTGATAGTCTAGTCAGATAGACAATGTTTCTGTAGTGTAATATCAGTAACCCCTGTATCAAGCGTGCCAGTAAGCATGAGATTCTAGTGCATAAGAGAGCTGCCACTCCGTTGATGTGTTATCCACCACAAATTCTCCAACACCATTGACCCTAGGAAGAAGCGTAGCCTCAGGCCACCCTGGGTATCTCTCCCGACAGCACCATACAATCCTCAGCCCACTACAAGGTCAACTTGAGGCCCCCCCTCACCAACATAAAAGCCTCCTGGAAATCTGCAATCTACTTCCCCATATTCTCCAGGGCCGGATCCTGCAGTCCCGGGGGACAATACCAGGAAGCCATAATCAAATACTCCTTATTCCACAGACTGCCCACCAGCCACCAAAAACTCAATGAACCAGCCCATGTTGCATCACCTGGAAGAGTGTGGACCTCAAGACCAGAATTCTGACACTCCAGGGCCCTAGCTAAGTAGCCTGAACAAACTAGTATCCAAAGCCTGCCCCTCCCCAAGAAGTCACAACAGGAACCCTTTTGATGTGTCTCCTAAAGGAGGAACAGGCTGGGACCTGCCACACCAAAAAGTGCTGCACCACCCCCTCTTCAATTTATTACCAAATCCATTAATATTCTAGAAGAGGATGCTTAGGGAGGTGCCCCCATCCACAGTTGAAGAACCCATTTTCTCCAAATTCTATACCTACTCATTGTCCCATGCAACCATCGACCAACCACCAGATATCTGGTGTAAAAAATACCACTACAGCACCTTCAAACAGTACCCCCACACCTCCCAACCTGTCATCTTACACTGCAGCTGTAGAACACCCCCCTACGCCAAAGGTACCTTTCACCCTCTATGTGTTTTGCTTACCACCCTGTCCTCTAAAGTTGAAAGGTCAGTTGTTGTCTCCTGGATAAAGAACTACCAGGAGACCGTCACCCAACTCCCATTCATCTGTATACACATACAAATACACACTCACACCCTCCAAAAGGTCAGACGGGCTGCTTCACAGCATCGCCTCAAATGACCTCATCCAAAGTTATGGACTTTATCCTTGGAGGATCCACCTCCTGATTATCAACCCCAGAGTTACCTGATCCTTCCTGTGTTGGCTCTGAGGTGGGAGAAAATGCCTCTCATCAATTTGCCAAGGCCCAGAGTAGTCCATACCGCATCTTCACCACCACCTTGTCCTGCTCTGTTCATGCCTCTGCCCTGGCGGGAACCACTCTCAAACCATTACACTCGGCTAGCCGTGGCTGCAGAGTCTGCTAGTCGTGGGTCCTTTCCCCAGGCTGATCGTGCAGAATCAGATGCCCTGCCCCACACCTCCTTTGCTTCCATCAAGAAGTGCATCATAGGACCCACCTCCACCCTGATCCAAGGTGGGAACAGCAAAGAATATTTAAATTGATGTTGTCTCAAATGTCTCTTGACACCAAAAAAGGACTCACATTTACGTAGAACCAAAGTTGTATAGACAGAATAAATGCTCACTGGACTATTCTCAATCCACCAAGGCCCAGGAGCCAAGGACAGCTGGAGAATATGATCATGGTTCCTGACGTTCAAGCATTGAGCTACAAGGGGCAGAGGCGCAGTGTTCAGCATCGGGTGGCCACACGTGCCCTTTCCACAGAAAACAACAGCATCACCTTGCCTTCCAGCACCTCCAAAGCTAGCCAGTCACTGCTCCACAAACAACTCCTCCAAGTGCCCTTTGCTTTCTCCAGGACCCCACCAAACAAAAAAAAAATCTGTGAGAGTGCCCCTTAGCATCTTCCACCCTCACCAAGAGGACCTTCACTTCCTTCTGCCAGATGTTCCTCATGATCTGCCACTGATGGATTCAGCCGGGCTGCAGTTTATTCCACATCCGTGACCCTCTGACCCATTTTGAAGTAGTCTGCTCACAGGAGTCCCACATCCATCACCACAACCTCTCTCTTGTGCTCCAAGACATCTTTTGTGTCAGGAATAGCTACCAAAATGTTTGCTTTATTGGATTTTGAATCTATCCTTGAACCTAGCAACCCATGATCCTACACTGCTGTCATAACACTGACACAGGGGCCCCTTGCTTAGTGCACACCATTGCGAGGGGTCAGCAATATAGCTCAGGAACTGTCGCCTGGCCACCTACCAGTCACTATCCAACCTCACTGATGTACTCTGCAAGTCCACTACTGTCCTGGGGGCCTCACCCAAAAAGTCAGAAACCACTGTGCTGGGAAAACAATCCACTGTCAAACGGAGGCCCCAAGGCAAGTTCACAGGGGGAGAGGAGTCTCCTCCAGCACTCCTCTTCCCACTTTAACGGAGAGTACACAAATATATTGAGCCCAAACAGCTACCCACAGAGTTCACCTAGTCTTCACTGGGATGCTGACCTCATGGGTCACCATCAGAGCAGCCGTAGGGGGCAGGTTAGACCCCTCCCAGCCACAACAGGATTGGGCCGTAGCCCACAGCTCAATTGAGATGGCGGCCACCATATCCTTTGTTCAAACGTGGTGACGACCAACATCTGCTGTTCTCCCATAGTTTCCATGCCACTTCCAAGGGGTCCAGGCTACATGGGGTACCTGCAGCCCTTCCTCCCAGCTCTCGGTCTCCTCAATGACTGCAGCCAGATGGGGGCAATGGCACCACCCTGCGGGTAAAATGGCAGTCACCTTTAAAGGCTGGGCACAGCTTCCCTCCTGAACTGCGTCTCCTGTATTGCTCTTCCTGTGGCCTCCTCGGCTCCACCACCCTCCCACCACTCTCAGGGCCCCACACTTGCCAGCAGTCCAATCAGGGCTCAAAGCCTGTGCAGGTCTAATGCTGGCCACCCATTCTGCAGGCCGTTCCCTACCCCAACTCTACTGTGGAGGTCTCCAGTCCTCTCATATGATCTAAAACAGCCTTGAGTGAATATGAAGTGAGCTGATCTGCATGCTCTTTTCAGTACACTTTGCAGCTTTGTTCCTCATTTATTTTCTGATTTCAAAGGGGGTGCCAGGTCCTCCCTGGGACACCCACACTTGCAAGGATCATTGAAGGCATAAAGGGGGATCCCCAAGGCCCATGTGGCCCACTGGCTCCCTCCATTCCACCAACCACATGGAGCACGGGGAGGTCGACAGCTTTTGTACCTTGCTCTTCAGCACCCTGGTTTCCTGTGTCTCAGGCAATGGTGTCCCTGGGACATCATGGATTTGCACAAGGTCACACGTTTTGTTCTGGATCCCAAGGAGGGTTTTTTGCTGTGTCAGCAACCAAAGGGATTGGGCTTGTCACAGCCAGATATCTGAATGGGAAAGTGGACCCACAAATGCTCCTTTTCCAAAGGGAGAATAAATAAAATAAAATAAAATAAGGTCAAATCTTTAAAGGAACATAACCTGGGCCTATGTGGACCAGTATGCCTATCCTATGCTCATTTAGCTCCTGGTGTCAGGCCTAAACACTTGAAGTAACAGGCATCCTGGCCTCTAAAGGGACACAGTTTGCTAGGAGGTTGGTTTTCTTGCTCCCTGGACCAGCATTTTTTTCTTCCTTCTTTCTGGCTGTATTTAAGGGCTCGCAGTGGCACAGTACAGTGCATGTCTTCCCCCAGTTGGTCCTACCTTGCTGATCTACACAGTCCAGCAAGGTGTTAAACTGAGGTAAAACATGCATCCACAGATTTACAGTTTCCAATAATACATATACACCTTATCTGACGTCAATAATTGTCATATTTCTTTGGCCTGGCTCAAAATCAGATTTCAGGCCTCTGGCCACCTGTTGGGCCAAGTAAATTAGTCTGCTTACCAGTAGAGGAAACAAAGGCCACCCCACACAAAAGGAGCAGTTAACATTGAATGACCCACTTAGTAGAAAACAAAAGGTTTGGTAAGGAAATCTGTGTATGATAATTCTCTTTTCACACTGCAGCTGGGCTGTCCCAGTGCAGACCACCTTGATCAATAGTGAAAGCCCAGACTCCTAGACCTAACACAGGAGGGGCAGGCCTTCGTGGGAAGGAATTAGGCAGTGATACCATCTAGGGGCAGAATAGAAGTCGGAAGAGTAGCTCTTAGCAGAGGCAATTTGAAATCACCATTTGGATTATCCCAACATGCTGTACAGGAGGGCTGGTGTAGGAATGAAAGGATGATGTGGCATCCTAGGAATGGCCAAGGGTGCCTGCCCCTCAGAACTTTTCACCTTCAAATAAAGTTAAACAAGGGAGAGACAGGTGAGAAGACCCTGAATCTGGTAGCAACAATGGTGAATGGATGCTAAACTGGTAGAAGCCGCCTGATGTTCCAGCAAGGATGACTAAGGACTTTGACTCTAACTTACCCCCATGATTAGGTTGATGCTCTTCAGGCATAGTGGTGCTGGTCCCTTTATGCCTTCTGAGGTTTATTTGAAGGAAAGGAATAGCTGTGGATCCCTGATATGGGGGTTCTGCTAGGACATCTGTGGAATGGCCTTGGACTCCTCTGAATCACCAGTGGAATTTAAGAAAACAAGAGACTCTGGGATGGGGGAATGTGAAAGGGAGGGTGTTTTGCTAGGTAGTAGCAGAGAGGCAGGACAACATGCCCCTATCTTCCGGAGAATGGCAGCAGAAGTCAATCAGGAAACAGGTCGGGAAAAGGGAGACAAAATATCCAGCCCCCCAGCAAAAAGCCCACTGTACAGTCAAGGAGACCTGAAGGAAATTCTCCTGGTAGCTAGGGCTGGCCATCAGGATAAAAAACAAGGCAACAATGGGAAAAATCAGTCCTACAGGACAGAGATATACTGATTTAAAGAATTGCTTTTTTTAAATAAAAAAAAGAAGAAAACCAAGGACTTTGTTATGGGTCTGGTGGTCCAAGGACTACCAAACTCGTGAAAGCTGTCAGACTGTCACACTCCAGGTGGTCTGACCGCCACATTATGACCATGGCAGTCAGAGCACCAGGAGACCACTGTCACCACTGGGAAGATGGTTCCTGGTGCGCTGACAATAGCTGGACTCGTGGTCAGCCACACTGGCACTGAACTCAGCACCACCATGCTGATCACAACTCCTGTTTCTGCCAGCCTTTTCATGGTGGGGACCCTACAATGGAAAGGCTGGCAGCAACACAGTGCTGGGAGCCACAGGGAGGCACATGCACTGCCCATGCCAATGGCATGGGCAGTGCCGGGGGTTCCCCTGCCCAGAACCCTCAGAATGTGCATTGTCTGCCTTGCAGACAGTGAGCATTCCGAGGGTGCTGGTGTGCTACGGATTTGACCTCGGATCCCTTAAAGGATCCAAGACCAATACCGTAGCACTGTTCCCACTGGACTGACTGGCAAGAATGTCAGAATATGATGTTCCTGCCGGAAAGGCCAGTGGGAACATTGTAATACAGTGGGGGGTGAGGCAGCTGGGTTGATGGGTGCCTCATCCTCGCAAGTTTGGTGGTCGGCTCGTCTGACTGCCGAACTCAGAATAAGCCTTCAAGTGTTTTGCCCTCTGCCCAATTTTCGCTGATTTCCAATGGATAGGGCCAAGCACCCGGGGAATCCATGCAGACCCCTTAATGATGTTTAAATGGGTAGGGGTGTGTAGGAACACCTCTCCAGAGGTTTTTTTATGCCCAGTGGACCCCATCCCCTGGGGCCAGATGCAAGACAGCCCCTTTAATCCTATTGTTTACAACATAGACAAACTAGGGAGAAACTCTCCTAGGGTGGTTGTATTCTCCAACCCCAGTGCCTGTGTCAGGGTGGACAGGTCACACCAGCCAGTCCTCCTATTGTCTGTACTTCTTTCAGACAGGGAACTGGACTGCTTCTGCCTGAGGTCCACTCAGCAAATATTCATACATCTGAAGGAAGGTGTACCCAACAGTTCCCCACATGGGCTAATTTGTATGTTTTCTTTTGGTTGAGACAACCCCACAATGGTAAGGAAATCACCAATGATGGTTAGGTAGTATTTGAGGGGCTGGAGAAGGGCAGCACCCTGCCCACAATATGTACTTCAAAAAGTAACCCTACATCTCCCAGGGGTTATAAACCCTGAGCCTGGGAGAGATTTGTCTTAAGTACAAGCACTCCCAGATATGAAGATTTTGTTCTGGATTCTCGAGTGTGGGGAACCTTGTGGTTGGTCCTGTGATTTCATTTTCCAGGCCGTTGAATGTTTAGAAAAACTATGGCATATGTTTTGGGGTAAAATGCTTTGTTTGACGTTTTGAGGTTTTCAATATATTGTTTTACCATACTAATGATTGCATTTGATTGTGGTTCTTGTTTCCATTGTCTTCAATGGTGTTATTGAATTGAATTGTGATTTATGGTTTCTTATATTGGTGTGATGACACCGTGAAAAAGCCGAAATGCCTGCCTTATACAACAAAACCCCTTAAGTTGTGATGTTGCTTCTGGTATGGGATGGAATTGTGACTACAAGGTTCAGGCCCCACTTTTGGTATCTCGTGATATGCGTGTATCACCAAAGGGACTGCCATTTAACTGATGAACGCACTTAATTCATAACATTTAGTACTGTGTGTGTAATAAAATTACTTTTCCTTTTTTAAAGAAAAAAGCGCTGTCTGGGTACTAAATTATTGAGTGTTCTACTTGTGCTGTGTTGTTGTTTTGTGCGAGCAAACTGGAGTTCCTAGCCCACACTGTGTCCCCTGAATAGGATTGAACTGCTCCGATCCGTGTCTAACAGAGTCAACTGCTGCAGTGGAGTACTTGATTCCCTGTAGGTTCCCAGTAGAAAGACAACTAACAAAAGGATTTCTTAAAGGAGAGCTGCCCAAACTCCAAAATATGGTACTGAAGGTCCTATGAAGGCCTTTCTTTTACATAGTTTTCAGGGTCATTCAGATCACAAGCAACATACCCACCCACACAAGTAGGGTATCATTTTTATCAGGTGAGGTGTGGAAATGGAGTGTGGCTAGACTGTTGACACTGAGCAGATTTCTAGACTTTCTTTAAAAGAATTGTGAGAACATTGATTTCACATAAGGCTTGATTTTTGTGGGTCATGAGTGAAAGAAAGTGATGGAATAAAAGAAGCCACACTAACGTGAACTTCCCCGAGTTTCTAGTTAAAAAATTATCTAGTGTCGGTAAGGTTATTTGGGTGGAGGCAGATCAAATGTTACCTGTTAATCTGCCAGTGTCCTTCAAGTCAGCCGATCAATGTGTCAGCCAGAGCCAGGGTCAGATCCACTGAACTTCCTTGAGTCTTTCTGCATTGCACAGTAGTTATTACAGGAGAGATGCATGCTAGGGAAAAGTCATTGTTGAAAAAGCACTGACTCTTCAGTGCCATAAAGCCTTCGCTTTTTCTCTAATCCCATTACTTCTGAAGGATCCTTAAGATCTCAGATGACCTTCTCTTTAAGCCAGCATAGGAAATTGGACAGAGAGCATAAAAGGACATGCCAAACATACTAAAATGACCTGGCTAGCTAATAAAAAAAAATAAAAAAAAGCTATTTCTACAATTAGAAATGTGTATATTTCTCACAATCCTCATGCATCACAATACCAAGTGCCACATCTCAGAACATGGTAACCTCATCTCAGTGTCCTCCTGCATGACATTGAAAGATATCCCACATAGGTTTAAAGTAGAAACAACAGACCTCCAATCACATAACCACATGGTGTAGCATGCTGTCAAGACCAAGTATGTACTTGGGAGCAGATTGGCAACACACATTAGAGCAGCAGCTGTGAAAGAACCAGACATGGCCAAATATATCATAACTTCCTACCGGGCTTGTTTCTTCCAGAAGAAGTACAGGAAGCAATTAGGAAACAGTGATTTTTTCCAGTAAGATAATTTCCTCACAGAGTTTTTTCTTCCATATACCAATTTGAAAACTTTCCTGGCACTATCTGTGTTTATAATTTACCTTGTTGTCAAGCCTTTCTTTTGTAGCTTCAGCCTCAGAAAATATCTCAAGCTTTTCACACTTTTAGGGGTGCACTCACCTTTCTGTGATGAAGCAATGCATGGCATGTCAGACTTTCCTTCAAATGTTTCAAGATAAGAAGAACAAACAATGTACTTACTCCCAAGCACAGCCATACATGTTCAAAGGATTGACTCCTATCTTTTCAAAACAGAGTTGAATTGTGCTCTTTAATTAGTTTCTAAGCATTCTACAAAGGGCAGCCCATTAGTAAACAATATGATTGTGGTAAAAATCTGAAAGTCCTATATGGTTTCCTGTAGACCCATGTAAAGTTTGCATGAGAAATTGATATATATTGGAAGGGAGCTCAAGAAGTATAAAACTTTGGGAAGGAGTATAATTTTTACAATAGTTGCTCTCCCTAGCATCAAAGTCCAAAGCCCTCCTAATTATTGAGAGAGTTAAGGCCTCATTACGAGGGCCCATACCTGTGGCATCCCCTTTAAGTGTATAGCAATGTTCCTGGTGGGATGACCAGTGGGAACATTGTATTATGTCTTCCTGCCAGGCTGACTGGTGGGAACAGTGCTATGATATTGGTCTTTGTTCCTTTAATGGAGCAGAGGCCAATACCATAGCACTACAGCACCAGCACCAAAGCAGGCAGTGCGCATTCCAATGGTACTGGGCATGGGCATGGGGAGGCCCCGTGTGGACCCCCTGCACTGGATTTCAGCCAATCTTTCCATTATTGTGTCCCCACCATGGACGAGCTGACGGAAAACTGAGTTATAATCAGCCAGGCAGCACTGAGTTCAGCGCTGCCCTTCCTGGGTACAACTACAACTGCCATCACCCCATCAGTAACCGTGTTCCTGGTGGGGATGTCAGTCCCTTCATGGGTCTGCCCACCAGGGTTGTAATGGGACGGTCAGACTACCGCAATTGAGGTGATCTGACTGTCACCGTGAGACTGGCAGTTCTTGGATCGCCAGTCTTGTAATGAGGCCCTTAATGTCTTGAAGCCTATCATACCCATCAAATATTCTGGTGAGTCTAACTTCTTAGTATCCCATGCTCTGCACAGCATGTGATATTCTGATCAGGAGTGTGGTAAATTATGCATAATAATACAAAATGCAAATCTGTCATTTTCTGCTATATTTGAACAAGAAATGTATCCTTGTGTCAACTTTTGATGCAAGGACGCCATGCCTTAATTAAGAGCACCACAAACATTAGATGTTGTTTCTTTGCATTTGCAATACATTTTTACCAGAAATCAAGTGCATTGGTCCATTCTCTATACATTTGTAGGGCAAATGGCACACAATTACACAAAGTCATGTTTTGGCATGATTTGAGGAATTTAACGTAGCAACTGTAATGCAAACTTTCAGAATTCCTGCAAATGTGTAATTTTTACCAGAATAATTTAAATTTAATACCTATAGAAATGCTTTCTGTATTTATCTATTTTGGGCTTGTATCTTGAAAAGGAGATGAAGTTGGCTGCTGTTTCTTGAGCTGTAGTGGATCCTATTTGATTTTATTGGGAATCAGGAGATAGCTTAGCCTTCTGGCTTGCAGGCCTGTTCCCACATCACCTAGTGACTTCTAAACTACTAAGCTTGCTCTGTTTTAGCACATTTATTTAATTATTTCTTCCAAGATCGCTGCTATGTTTATAGTTAGGAAGATGTTTTGATTTCATGCTACCAGTGCCACTCTGTGAAGGCGTCACTATCAGCGTCAAAGACAAGTGATATATGTAGGTATTCACATCATGTTCTTTCCCACTTGCGTGGGACAGGAATATAAGCCCTCATTACAACCCTGGCGGTCGATGGTAAAGTGGCGATAATATCGCCAACAGGCCGGCAGAAAAAAAATAGAATTACGTCCATGGCGGAAACCACCAATACAGACAGCCACTTTAACACTCCGACCGCCATGGCGGTGGTCACCGACAACAGACAGGCGGAAGACAATGTACCACCCACACAAGTACAAAGCACCAATCTGCCAGCTTTTCTGGGGCAGTACCAACATCATCAAAAGTACAGCAGAAACAATACACAGAAGGGAAACCACTCACCTCTCGACAGTCAATGAACAACCAGGACGCCATGGAGCCCGAGTTACAGGTCCTGCCGATGCTGGTCTACCTCCTCATCTACCAGGAACATCAAAGACAGCGGCGATGACGACCGTGAGTACTGCACCTAGAACACCGGGGAGGGGAGGAGGGAAAAGAGAGTGACACACACACGTAACACCCACACCCTTACTCCCCACCCACAACAACACACAGACACAAATGCAATCACATCACAGATACACCCAGTCCCCCCCCTGGAAGAACGCAAGGACCAAATGAAATTAGTTTAACAAGTGTAATATTCTAACAATCAGATAGTCAAAGATAACATTAAATCATTAGTAAATACAAATATTAACAGCAAGTACACAAGTCCGTACACTGTCCCATTAAATGTCCGTGGACCATTGGTCCCAAAAAGCATGGGCGAAGCCCATACATGACACCTGCCTCCAAACAGAGAGAACACTGCAGGGGCATCAGGTTAAAAAAAAAACAGGCACCTCAGGGGGAAGAGGAGGGGGGGCACCTCAGCAGGATGATGGTACGACGCCACTGCTCCTCGAGGGGGCTCCATGCCCAGCCACAGTCTCTCAAGTCTCTCAAGTGGGTGGGTTGCCCACTGCTTGGTGCTGGGGAGTGCAAAGCCACAGGCTCTCCATTCTCTCAAGTGGGTGGGTTGCCCAATGCTTGGTCCTGGGGAGTTCAAAGCCACAGTCTCTCAAGACTCTCAAGTGAGTGCTTTGTCCACTGCTTGGTGCTGGGGAGTGAAAAGCCACAGTCTCTCAAGTCTCTCAAATGGGTGCTTTGCCCACTGCTTGGTCCTGGGGAGTGCAAAGCCACATTCTCTGTAGTGGGTGGCGTCTTCCACTGGTTCTGGAGGGGGCTTGGTGCCCAGAGTGCTTCATCCTGCCAAGGACTGGGTTAGTGGATGTTTTTCTCCACTGGTTGTGGAGGGGGCTTGGTGCCCATAGTGCTTCATCCTGCCAAGGACTTGGTTAGTGGATGCTTTTCTCCACTGGTTCTGGAGGGGGCTTGGTGCCCAGAGTGCTTCATCCTGCCAAGGACTGGGTTAGAGGATGCTTTTCTCTACTGGTTCTGGAGGGGGCTTGGTGCCCAGAGTAGTCCTGCCAAGTACTGGGTTAGTGGATGTTTTTCTCCACTGGTTCTGGAGGGGGCTTGGTGCCCAGAGTGCTTCATCCTGCCAAGGACTGGGTTAGTGGATGCTTTTCTCCACTGGTTCTGGAGGGGGCTTGGTGCCTAGTGTTGCAGCACCAGAGGTGTGGCAGTTCCCATTCCCTCACCTGGGTGTCTGAGCCACGAGATGTGCAGGGAACAGGTAGCATGATACTCCATGGAGGCAGAGCCACACTCCACCTTGCGACGACTTAGGCTGAAAATTGCTGGTAGTGCCAGTGCTGGAGGTGGTGCCTCATGTACTGTGTGCAGGGTCCAGGACGTCTCCTGCAGCCTCGGACGGCTGCCCACTGGGGATGATGCTGATGTCCAGTGTAGTGGCACTGGCTGGGCATGTCGTGGGGCAGGTGGCTGCGGCGGTGTCTGCGGCGGAGATGCTGGTGGGGGGCCCGTGGTGCAGGTGTCTGTAGTAGTGGAGGGAGACACCAGGCCGTCTCCTGCAGCCTCGGAAGGCTGCCCACTGGGGATGTTGCTGGTGACTGTAGCTGTGGCAGCTGGCATGCAGGTGGCGGTGCAGGTGGCGGTCATTGCGGAGGTGCTCACCGCGGTACAGGTTTCTGGCCTGTCTTGAGAAATGGGGGTCACCAGTCCTTCACCCGGAGGCTCTGTGCCCTGAGGTGACTTTCCTTGGCTCTTGTGTCCCTTCCCCACCTTGGAAGTCGCTTCTGGGACCTTGGCACTGTCCTCTTTTGTTCTAGATGGGGCCTTGCTGGGTGGATGGTGCAGCTTTTCACTTCAGCATGCTGGTCCCTTCTTTACCTTGGCAGGTGGTGGAATAAGGTGGTCCTTGGCTTCAGTAGGTGGCACACTGGCAGCCCTGATGGGTGCTCCCTTTGATCCTCCCAGACTTGCAGGGACCACAGTGGACGAAGATTTGATGGCTGAGGTGCTGGTCTGGGTTCTACACAAACTGGCCCTCGGGAAGGATGGGGGGAGGTTTAGGGAAGAGGTCAGTGTTAGCCAGAAAAAGTTTTTAGACACACTGGGATGGGAAGATGGAGGGGGTTTGGGAGTGGAGGAAGAGGTAGTGGTTGTAGGAGGTGTACGTCTGCTGAGTTCGGGAGAAGGTGCATGTGTTGAAGGCTGTTGTGAGGTGGATGGCTGTTGAGTGGGTGTGTGCCGGTGTTTGTGTATTTTGGGAGGAGGACTCAAAGACACATTGGGAGAGGACACAGAGGATGTATGAATGGTAGTGGGGGTATTGATTGCACGTGAGCGGTATGTAGTGATGGGAGTAGTGGCTGAGGATGTAGAGCATGCAGGTGTGAGTGGAGACGAGACTGGGAGGGAGGTGGAGGACGTGGAGGAAGGGGACACAGTGGAGGCAGTGGTTGTTGGTGTGTCTGCATGGGTATGGTGCTTGTATGAGTGCCTGTGAGATATGTGGTGCTTATGTTTGCCTGAGCCACTTTTGTGTGTTGATGTGTGTGAATGCTGGTCTGATGGTGTGACTGGGATAGGCTGAGGTAGAGGGGATTGGGTCAGGGTAGTGGAGGTTGGAGGGGGAAGGCTGGACACAGGGACAATGGCTGCCATCAGTGCTGAGGCCAGAGCCTGAAATTCTCTCTGTTGGGCTGCCACGCCAGAATGAATGCCCTCCAGGTATGCATTTGTTTGCTGCAAATGCCTCTCGACACCCTGAATGGCATTCAAAATGGTTGATTGCCCAACAGTGAGGGATCTCAGAAGGTCAATAGGCTCCTCACTGAGGGCAGCAGGGCTGACTGGGGCAGGGCCTGAGGTGCCTGGGGCGAAGGAGATGCCCACCCGCCTGGGTGAGCGGGCACAGGAAAAACACTGAGGGGCTGCTGGGAGGGTGGTGCTGGTAGGGTGGGTGGCGGCTGTACCTGTTGTTGCGGTGGGCATAGAGGTGCCCGCCACTGCAAGGTAGCTCCCATCAGAGGAGGAGTCTTTGTCGCTGGTGTCCCCTCCTGTCCCTGTCGTGAAGCTCACCTCTCCCTCCGTCCCACTGGTGCCTTCAGACTCCGTACATTCACCCTCCTGGGCAATGTGGGTTGCAGCTCCCTCCTGCTCCGGTGCCACTGCTCCTCCACCAGATGATGCTAATGCACACAAGGACAGGGTGACAAAACAAAAAGGGGGGAGGAGAGACAGAGTAGACACATGGTCAATGCCAGCAACACCACTACCGTTGGTGGACACAACACACAGGGAGCAGCCATATGCACTAGGCCATCCACTAACAGTTCATAGGAAAATCACCTGCCCATGGGGGACTATGCTTAACACCATTTGCTGCACACCCAGAACCCACAGGAGCCTGACTAGTTGTAGATGGCCACTACCACTATTGGGGTTGGAGTGCCACAGAGCCTGCTTAACAAAGGACCTACCCTAGCAGGTTCACCCTGGCCTAGGGGAACCCACAGCCCACATCCCCCACCCAGACCTTGTAAGGCACGCAGAGTCAGCTGAATGAGACTGTACTCACCCCCTTGTGGTTGCTGGGATGCCCTCAAGCGCCCATCCAACTCCGGAAATGCCACCGCCAGGATCCGGAACATCAGGGGGGTCATGGTGCGGCGGGCACCCCTTCCAATTTGGGAGGCCATCCCTAGCTGGGCCTCCGCCGTCTTCTTGCTCCAGTGGCGTAGGTCCTCCCAGTTCATGCGGCAGTGGGTGATCCGTCTATGATAGACCCCCAGGGTCCGCACTTCCTTGGCGATGGCACACCAAATACCCATCTTCTGGTGGGTACTGACCTAGAGGAAAGTTACAGGAGGAAAGGAAATTACTCCCCGTCCAGTTTGTCATACTCATTGTCTACCACTTCCCACCCATGCCCTGACACACATACACTCACCATCCTCACGTGCAGGCCTCAGTCCCCCCCAACATGTCTCTTCCATCATACCACTCCATACATTCATGTCCCACGCATCATGCTCACAGTGTACTCACCTGTTTGTCTGGAGGATTATAGAGTAGCGTGTACTGGGGGAGGACCCCATCCACTAGTCTCTCCAACTCCTCCACAGTGAAGGCAGGGGCCCTTTCCCCATACACTCGAGTCATTGTCGCTTCCAGACTGAGGTCACAGCAGCACTTGCATTGTAGGTCCTCTCCTGTTGAAGGTCAGGTATCGAGTGAGTGAACAGATAGAAAATGGCAGTCAGAACGTAGCAGTGCATACCGTCACCGCCGGCGTCCATCACCATTGGCTCCTGAAATCCATAGTGCCCAATGATAACCAATGCTGAATTGCGTGGCGGTGTTCGACCGCCTACCGCAACGCTGCACAATGCCAGCGCAGTTACCTCATTTCCCCTTGTCCCTCCTTACAGGTCAGGCAGCTGCCATTTCAGGGTGGCACATGGCAGGGCACCTAAATGCGTCACAGCACATTTGGGCACAAATACGGACAGACAACTCCACATACCGATTTAATCACATTTGTGCAAAAACCCTTGTGCAACCTATGTGGTACATGACCCTCTGCTCACCATTCTCCTCCATAGGGCCCATCCCCTGGGGCAGATAATGACATGGCGTCCTCCTCCGGTGTACAGACCCCTAGTGGACCTGTCGACAATGAAATACAGACACATCATTATCACCTACAGACTTGATCGTGCCACATTCCAAGAACTGTGTGCCCAATTGGAGCCAGACCTGATGTCAGCTATCCGCCATCCCACAGGTATCCCCCCTCTAGTGCAGGTCCTGTCAGTGCTCCATTTCCTGGCCAGTGGTTCCTTTCAAACAACAGTCACCATGGCATCAGGGATGTCTCAGCCAATGTTCTCTAACGTATTTTCCAGAGTGTTATCTGCCCTGCTGAAACACATGGGCAGCTACATCGTTTTCCCCCAGGTGGAGGACTTGCCCACAGTGAAAGCTGACTTCTATGCCTTGGGACATATCCCCAACATCATTGGTGCCAATGATGGTACACATATGGCATTTGTCACCCCCGCAGGAATGAACAGGTGTACAGAAATTGTAAAAGCTATCATTCAATGAATGTGCAGATGGTGTGTTTGGCAGGCCAGTACATCTCTCATGTGAATGTGGAGTATCCTGGCTCTGTGGATGGCGCTTACATTTTGAGGAATAGCAGCATCCCTTATGTGATGGGCCAACTCCAGAGGCACTGTGTGTGGCTAATAGGTGAGCCCAAGGTCCCCACACAGTATGAATAGGTGTCTGGGTATGTGGTAGTCCCTAAGGGTTGGTGTATGTCAAACAGATATCCCTCGACATTTACAGGTGACTCTGGTTACCCCAACCTCTCATGGCTACTGACCCCAGTGAAGAATGCCAGGACAAGGGCAGAGGAACGCTACAATGAGGCACATGGCCGAACGAGGAGGATTATTGAGCAGATTTTCGGCCGCCTAGAGGCCAGGTTCCGGTGCCTCCATCTAACAGCTGGCTCCCTATACTACTCACCCAAGAAAGTGTGCCAAATCATCGTGGCATGCTGCATGTTGCACAACCTGGCATTGCGACGTTGGGTGCATTTTCTGTAGGATGATGGCCCTGATGTTGGTCTTGTGGCAGCTGTTGAGCCTGTGGACAGTGAGGAAGAGGAGGCAGAGGAAGAAGATATTGGCAACCAAAACAACATCATCATGCAGTACTTCCAGTGAGACACAGGTAGGAGACTGGCACTGCTCATCTCATATCTGAGTACTGTAGGACATTGTATAAGTCAACCTTTTAACCTCTGTGTATGGACCCTGACAGTTCACTTTGGCTTTCCTTTTCAAAGATCTGGGTACCTCATTCTGCCTTCTGCTATGTTTACTGCTGCACTACAACTGTCATACTTTGGTATGTGCAGATGAACATTTACATTGATATTTGTCTAAGAGGTTGTAATAATACATTGGTGAAAGTACAGACTGACTCCAGATTGTTTTGTGACTCAAGGGTGTTTATTTAAGTGCTAATACGTTGAGGGGGATGTGCAATGGGCTGGGGTGATGGTGGAGGAATATCCATGGTAGAGTCCAGTCTCTTTGTTTCACAGGTGCATTGTCCAAGGGGGCATAGGAAGGGGAGTTATGGCAGTTCATGGTGGTCAGGGTGACATAGTGGGACAGGAGGGTGACAGTCAGGAGAGTCTTATTTCCTGGTGGGGTCTTGGCAATCTTCTCTGTCTTGTGCCTGGATTGCAGGGACCATTTGCAGGGTGGTTCTCCTTCTGCAGGGGGTGGGGTGCTGGTGGCCTGTTGGTCCTGTGGCGGGACCTCCTGTCCACTAGCGCCGGCGGACGTGGAAGGCTGTTTATCGTTCGGGCTGGTGCCAGGGGCCCGTTGTTGTGCCACTGTCTCCCTCATGGTGTTGGCCATGTCTGCCAGCACCCCTGCAATGGTGACCCGGATGGTGTTAATGGACTTCAAGTCCTCCCTGGTCCTCAGGTACTGTTCCTCCTGCAGGCGCTGGGTCTACTGAAACTTGGCCAGTACCATGCCCATGGTCTCCTGGGAATGGTGGTATGCTCCCATGATGTTGGAGAGTGCCTCGTAGAGAGTGGGTTCCCTGGGCCTGTCCTCCCCCGTCGCACAGCAGTCCTCCCAGTTTCCCTGTTATCCTGTGCCACTGTCCCCTGAACCGTGTGCCCACTGCCACTGACCCCAGGTCCCTGATCGTCCTGTGTTAGTGGGTTTGCCTGTTATCCCTGTAGTGGTGGACAAACTGTTGACTGACGTGTCCTGGTGACAGTGGCATAGGCCCAGTGGGTGGGTGCTGTGCTGGTGTTTCCTGAGGGCGGAGGCTCTGTTGTGGTTTGGTACTGTGGCAGGGGAACCAACTGTCCAGAGGCCCCTGATGGGCCATGTTGGTCATCTTGATCCAGGCATGCACAGCTGCTATCACCACTGTGGGCCTCTTCTGTGGGGGGACTGGATATGGATGGCACCTCCTGTCCGGTGATGTTGGGTAGGGGTCCTGTTGGGGTGTAAATGCATTGTTATTTTATCTGTGTGTGCCCTCTTGTGCAATGGGTGTGTTTCCCTCTACTACTATGCTTGGATTATCGCCTTGGCCCTTGTTCGAGTGGTGATTATGTGCCCTGGGTGAGTCTCTCCCCTGGACATGCTGTGGTGATGGGTGCCCATGCTGGTCTGTGATGGGTGTCCATGCATTGCTGTCACATGCAGGGCTTGGTATTGGGATGTGTGGGTTGTGATAGTGGGGCATCTGTGAGGTGTTGGGGTGATGGGTGTGAGGGTAGGGGTAGAAGTTTGTGATGGCATGCAGGTAGGGTGGGGGATATAATGGTAAATATTTGCCTTACAAGAGTCCAGTCCTCCTGCTACTCCTGCAAGGCCCTCAGGATGCATGATCGCCAAGACTTGCTCCTCCCATGTTGTAAGTTGTGGGGTAGGAGGTGGGGTCCACCGCAAGTCCTCTGTACGGCTACCTGGTGTCTGGATAACACGGAACGCACCTTCCCCCGTAGGTCATTCCAACTCTTCATGATGTCATTCTGTGTTCTTAGATGCTGTCCCACTGCTTTGACCCTCTCGGCAATTCTCCGACATAGCTCCATCTTCCTTGCAATGGACGTTTGCTGCTCCTGTGATACGAATAGCTGTGGCTCTACCTGGATGATTTCCTCCACCATGACCCTGAGGTGTGTATTTTAAGCATGGCGGTGTGTACCACCAATGGTTTACCGTGGTTGAATGACCGCTGTGTTGATTTGTGGGTCGTGATAGTGTGGGCGTATTCCTGTTGGCGTAAACGTGTGGGTTTTAGTATCGCCAGTTTCTCACTGACCTTTGGTGTGGCGGACTTGTGTGGGTGTCTGTGTAGTGGGGGATTTCTAAGTGTGGGTCATAATACCTGTAGCGGATTTCCGCCGTGGACACGGTATATTGGCGGCTGTCAGCACGGCGGTCAGCGAGATTTACAGCCAGGGTTGTATTGAGGGCCATAATGTACTTTTGAAGGGAATTTTTATGAAATTGCTGACCCAAGCATGCCTTCTTATCTATTGTTTGGGAAAATACCTGCCTCAGGGGTCCTACAAGATCTGTATAAATACATCTCATGCAGACAAGGTTATCAGAGGGATTCCTACTAGATGCCATCAATGCTATCTATGCTACACGTTCACTTGATGCAGATCCAGCCTTTGTGTCCCCACAGAGTCTGTTCTAGAGATCTCATTCCAAGGTAACAACGGTTGGGGTCTCTCTTCATGGACATGGTACTGGCAAATTAGGTTTAACACACCCAGCTCTCTTTAGGTTAGACATTAGGTTCATCATACTAGGGTATTAGGGCCTATTTCACATCTCATGTTATTGCAAGATGGTGGAGTTCTTTATATTCATAACGCTTGCTTTTACAGTTCTGTTTCTTGCATTGTTTATTATGCTAATCATTGCAGCCCATGCATTTTACAGTAGATTGCAATCTTGTTAATAAAACTTATTGAAAACTTTACTGCATCTCTTTCATTGCCTGTGTGTGACTGAGACTTGTTGCTCATGTGAGAAAAGGGTAATCTCAGTTTAACCACAACTCCCCTGAGATGTCGCACTCTTGAGTCCATGCGTAAAGGCTGCCCAAATCACATTTTACTATTTGAGTTTTTGGTGAGGAACTGCTTGTGAGTTGGGAGGGTTGGGCCGACAGTTGTGACTTGTTGTAGGATTGACGTAGTCGCCTACAAACAAAAGTGTTGTCATCCCTAAACCAGCAGTCTTGCGTAGAGCAAGAGTTCAAACACGACATGGTGACATAAACATTGGTGTTTTGGCACTAATGTATGGATGCCCTGAGTATCACTGTCTCACACTTAACAGGTACCCTAATTACCATTATACAGAGATGTCTGTGGTCTTTGGGAAGTTCCTCCTCAGCTGAACGAGGAACACCTAACCAGGCTGTAGGTTGTTCAAGCTCAAACTCTTAAAATGACGTTCTTCCCATTTGATGTTCCATCTCTTTACCCATTTTATAATATGGTTAATGTCATAGATATTCCTGAGAATGTCAGACATGCATTAACACTCCACCTAATAGTGCATTGCTAGTCAGATGAGGTTGGGTATGTTACATTCATTGTAGAAGCTAATGAAGCTTACCAAACAGAAACATTCTATTCTTGAGTTACTTTTCCTGAGGAAGATAACACTACATTCACATTCCACACAAATAGAATTGCAAACTTACCACAAGGGTACCAAGAAAACCAGTATCTTGAAATATTGATCACTTATCAAGAACATCAGAACTTATTTAATGGCGCACTCCCACACGTAATACAACCTTTAGGTAATGACGGACAAACATGGCCTATGTTTGCCACATATACACCCCACCCTGGTGTACAAAACATGCAGGCAGCTGATCTGCACACCCTTTACAATGACCTAGTAACAATATGTAGATGACTAGTCAGTTCTTAATGCCAAGTCTGAACACAACACCAGCGCATCCACCACCACCAGCACCTTCTGGATATCAGTTGGCCACTACTGGGATTAATCCACAAACAGTACATTATATCATGGGCAAAGTGCCCACAGAATGAGAGAAAATCCTGTTCTGGATAGCCCAGAAAACTAATCAGCTGGAAGATGTGCTTCCCCATAAAGGACCACAGGAAAAACAGAGAATTCTCACAATGTGCTTTCCATTCAAAATAGTTCACTCTGTGAATGATTACTCCACATGGGGTAAAGTCTTTTCTGTGATTTATACTACCACACATAGTACCCCACCACTTGCCAATTTCCTGGAAGAGTAACAACAAATTCAGAATGAACACGGGGCTGCTCCATCTCTAGACTTGAGGATAAACTTAATGTGTAACTTTGACGCAGTCTTCTCAATAATACTCAGTAATATTAAAGGGGAAGCATTAGCATTGGCTATATGTTAATGGCTCAGAGAGATTTCACACCTGGAACACGAGAAACAGCTACCAAAAATGATTTCTGATGCCTATCCTATTATAGGATGGTATAGTTTGGGAGCCAAGCTGAAAAAGCCTGCAATACAGAGTACCACCTCTAAGGAAGATACCAAACAAGCACAGGAGCGTTCTAAAAAGCACTGGGATAAACACAAAAAATTAAAGACAGAGAGCAGACTCCCCACACCCGGAGAACTCCAAAAGGAGAAATAGGCCCTCATTATGACCCAGGCGATGAGTGATAAAGTGGCGGTAATACCGCCAACAGGCTGGTGGTAACTACCACCAAATTATGACCATGGTGGTGATAACTCCCATAGACAGTCAATGTACCACACCAACCGCCAGGGCGGAAACAACACTCACCAGGGCGGTAGCCATCACCAGCCAGGCAGAAAACAAAGTCTCTGTCCTCCTTATTAAGACATTGAATTCCGCCACGTTTTCCAGGGTGGTACCAACGCCCTCAAAAGCCTGGCGGAAACACATCACAGAAGAGAGAGGACTCACCATCTGAGACACAGGGAAGAACAATGCCGCCATGGAACCCAAACTGCAAGTCTTTCTGATGCTCTTCTATGTTATGCTCTAACTGTAACGCCGACAAAGACAACAACGGTGAGTACAGCCGCCTAGCACACAAGAGAGGGAGGAAGGAAAATGACACACACACACAACACACACCTGACACACACACACAATACACACAATCAGCTGCACACAAAAAACAATTTGCATCCAATACACTGCAGAAAAATGCATGGACAACAAGAATGCAATAAGGTGAATGTATTAATATCAACAGCTAATCAATAATAAAATTGTCCATGAAACTGATATGTACAAATGTTCACAAAGGGCCAATGCCAAGTCCAAAGTAGTAAGGGCTCACATGGCCACAGGGCAGTCCAAGGCCCAACTCAAATCCTGACTTCATCTGGATAGAACTCTGCAGGGTCATCAGTTTGCAAGTGGACAGGCTCCTCAAGGGGATGGGGGCACCTCAGCCGAAGTCAGGACCAAGCCCACTGGTTCTGGAGGGGCCTCCATACCCAATTCTCTGTGCTGGGGAGTACAAGGCCATAGTCTCTCAGGTGGGTGACTTGCCCACTGGTTCTGGAGGGGGCTCCATGCCCATTTCTCTGTGCTGGGGAGTGCAAGGCCCCAGTCTCTGAGGTGGGTGACTTGCCCACTGCTTCTGGAGGGAGTTCCATGCCCATTTTTCTGTGCTGGAGAGTGCAAGACCACAGTCTCTCAGGTGTGTGACTTGCCTACTGCTTCTGGAGGGGGCTCATGCCCATTTCTCTGTGCTGAAGAGTGCAATGCCACAGTCTCTCAGGTGGGTGACTTGCCCACTGCTTCTGGATGGGGCTCCATGCCCATTTCTCTGTGCTGGGGAGTGCAAGGCCACCGTCTCTCAGTTGGGTGACTTGTCCACTGGTTCTGGAGGTGCCTCCTGGGCAGCCTTTTGCTGGTGGTGAGGGATGCACTTCCTCAGCTGGCAGTGGGGGCCTGTGACCACTGGTGGTGGTGGAGGTGTCACCCTGACAGCCTCTGCTGGAGTTGAGGGCTTCATCCCCTTCATGGCATGAGGTGTGGAATTCTTACCCTTCCTGGCAGGGGTTGAGGGCTTCTTCCGCTTCATGTCAGGT
Source organism: Pleurodeles waltl (assembly GCF_031143425.1). Taxonomy (NCBI): domain Eukaryota; kingdom Metazoa; phylum Chordata; class Amphibia; order Caudata; family Salamandridae; genus Pleurodeles; species Pleurodeles waltl. The sequence goes on from NC_090439.1 coordinate 266,951,700, forward strand.
TGTACTTGTTCCTTAGCCTTCCGTGCAGGAGTTGAGGGCTTCTTCCCCTTCAAAGCAGGAGGTGCAGGCACCTTCTCCTTCATGGCAGAACATGTGAGATCCTTCCCCTTCTTGGCTGATGGAGTGGGATCCTTCACTGACTTGCCACCCTGACTAGGTGGTGCCACCACAGTCTGTGTGGACTGTTTGGCTGAGGTGCTGGGCTGGGTCGTTGGGACCCTGCTCTTATGGGCAGAATGAGGGAGGGAAGAGGTCAAGTTGGGCAAGGGAAATCTTCTTATGGACGGTTGGGCAGAAGTAAGGATGGGAGTGGAGGTTGGGGGAGTGGTTGTAGGATGTGTATGTCTGCTGGATTTGGGTGCAGGTGCATGGGCAGTATGCTGATGTGAGGTGGATGGCTGCTCGGTGTGTGAGTGCTTGCGTTTGTGTCCTTAAGGAGGGGGGACAGACAGGGTGGGAGAAGACATAGGGGAATTGTGCATGGATGTTGTGGAGGTGTCTGCAAGTGAGGTGTGTGTGCTGCTTGGTGTGGTGAAGCTGGTGGTGGATGTTGGTACAGTGCTTGCAGTTGTGAGTGTGGACGTGACTGTGAGGGAGGTGGAGAAGGAGGAGGGGGAGACAGTGGAGGTCGTGGATGTGGTTGTGTCTGCAACTGTCTGGTGATTATGTGAGTGCTTGTGGGATGAAGTGTGGTGTCTGTGTTTGCCTGTGCCACTCTTGGGTGTTGTCTTGTGTGCATGCTCATCAGTATGTGTGATTGGGATGGGTTGGGGTTGAGGAGACTGGGACTCGGAAGTGGTAATTGAAGGGGGGCGGTAGAAACAGGGACAATGGCTGCCATCAGAGAGGAGGCCAGAGCCTAAATCGATCTCTGTTGGGCTGCCAATACAACCTGGATGCCCTCCAGGAATGCATTGCATTGCTGCATCTGGGAACCCAGCCCCTGGATGACATTCACAATGATTGCCTGCCCTACAGAGATGGATCTCAGGAGCTCAATAGCCTCCTCACTCAGGATAGCAGGGCTCACTGGGACAGGGCCTGAGGTGCCTGGGGTGAAGGAGATGCCAACTCTCCTGGTTTAGTGGGGACAGGCAACTCGCTGAGGGGCTAGTGGTGTCCGCCACCACCAGGGATCTTCCAACAGAGGAGGTATCTGAGTCTGTGTTGTCACCTCCTGACTCCTGCGTGGTGCTCCCCTCGCCCTCCTTTCCACTGGTTCCCTCAGCATTGGTTGACTCTGCCTCCAGGGTCCTGTGGGATGCAGTTCCCTCTGTCACCGGTGCCCCTGCTCCTCTGCCAGATGATGCTAATGCACACATGGACAGGAAGACAGAAGAAAAAAGGGGGGAGAGAAAAAGGAAATACTTGGTCAATTACTGCACCCACACCACATTTGGTATACACAGCACCGTCACATACAGGGATCAGGCTTGAGCACATTGCATTGCACTGCTAGTGATTTGGCTAGATGTTACGGCAAATTGAGGGCCACACACTGCCATATGCACCCCTCCTGGTACCCACAAAGCCCTGACCGAAATGGAATGCTAACAAGCTAGGTTACCTGCATCTGTCATACACTCATTACCCTAGAGATGACTCACGCTGCAATGTCTGGCCTGCCCTTAGGGGCACACACTAACTCACATCTAACACCCGGATGCCACTCCACCTGCCAAATTTTTGAATAATACCCAGTGTACTCACCCCCTTGTGGCTGCTGTGATTCCCTCAAGCGCCCATCCAGCTGTGGCTAGGCCACCGCCAGTATGCGGGCAATCAGGGGGTGAGGGTTCGACCAGCACCCCATCCTCATTGGGAGGCCATCCCTAGATGGGCCTCCGCTGTCTTCCATGCCCAGCTTCTCAGGTCCTCCTACCGCTTGCAACAGTGTGTGCTCCGCCTGCCATAGACGCCCAGGGTCTGCACCTCCTTTCCGATGGCACGCCATATTCCCTTCTTTTTATGGGCGTTGACCTGCAGAGGTAATTCAGACAGGAGAACACCATTAATCAAACAATCCAGCCTGTCACACATATGGCCCACTGTAGTAGGCTGGCCTGGCTTATAGAGGGTACCTGATGGTACTTACACCTTGTGCCAGGTCCAGTTATCCCTTATTAGTAGATTAGTAGTGTTATAGCAGCTTAGGCTGATAGAGGTAGCTATAGCAGAGCAGCTTAGGCTGAACTAGGAGACATGCAAAGCTCCTACTATACCACTTAGATCATATAGGTACTATATCATAAGAAACACAATACTCAGGGTTACTAAAAGTAAAGATACTTTATTTTAGTGACAATGTGCCAAAAATATCTCAGAGGATATACTCCCTTAGGAGGTAAGTAAAATACAGAAAATATACACACAAACCAAAATCAGGTAAGTAAAACAGTCAGAAAGTAGTACAAACACTGTAGAATACAATAGGATGCAATAGGCTTAGGGGCAACACAAACCATATACTAACAAAGTGGAATGCGAACCATGAATGGACCCTTAGGCTAGTGTAGTGTGTACAGGGTCACTGGGAGTGTAAGAAAACACTAAAGGTGTCCAAGATACCCCACCCCAAGACCCTGAAAAGTAGGAGGAAAATACTACTATTTCCCCAGAAACACACTAAACTCGTGATAGAAGATTCTGCAAAGCCCACAACAGACTGCAAAGCACTGAAGACGGATTCCTGGACCTGAGGACCTGTAAAGGAAGGGGACCAAGTCCAAGAGTCGTGAAAGTATCCGGGGGGCAGGAGCCCACTAAACCCCAGATGAAGGTGCAAAATGGCTGCCTCTGGATGGAAGAAGCTGAAGATTCTGCAACAACAAAAAGAGCTAGGAACTTCTCATTTGTGCAGAAGATGTCCCATGGAGTGCTGGAGGATGTAGAGTTCTTTCCTTGAAGAAAGACCACAAACAAGCCTTGCTATCTGCAAAGGTCATAGTTAAATAAAACGGGTGCTACTTGTGCCCAGGAAGGACCAGGATGTCGCCACTTGGGAGAGGAGACAGAGGGGGCCCTCAGCAACACAAAGAGCCCACGCACAAGAGGGTAGCACCCGCAGGAGTCCTTGAACACGAGTTCAAGAAGACTGAACATGGCAGTCATCTCAGCACTACAAAAGAGGGTCCCACAAAGCCGAAGGTCAACTTAGGGAGTTGAGCAATGCAAGACGGAGTGCTGGGGACCTGGGCTAGGCTGTGCATGAAGGCTTCCTTGCAAAAGTGCACAGAAACCCTAGCAGCTGCAGTTCACACTGTGCACAGGATTACTGTCTGGACAGGGGAAGCAAGGACTTACCTCCACCAAATTTGGACAGTTGGACCACTGGACAGTTGGGGTCACTTGGGTCCACCACCTGTGTTCCAGAGGCCACGCTTGTTAGGATGAGAGAGGTCCCAGAGTACTGGTGACGCTGAAGTTTGGTGCCTGCTGGAGCAGGAGGAAGATTCCATCAACCCACTGGAGATTTCTTCATGGCTTCCAGTGCAGGGTGAAGGCAGACAGCCCTCAGAGGATGCACCACCTGGAAACGGTCGAGAAAGCCAGCAGGATTAGGTGCTACAATGTCACTGGTAGTCTTCTTGCTACTTTGTTTCAGTTTTGCAGGTGTCCTGGAGCAGTCAGCGGTCAATCCTTGGCAGAAGGAGGATTGGCCACCTAGTGAGGTAAGCACCTATCAGGAGGGGTCTCTGATGTCACCTGCTGGCACTGGCCACTCAGAGGCCTCCATTGTGCCCTCACACCTCTGGATTCAAGATGGCAGAGGTCTGGGACACACTGGAGTAGCTCTGGGCACCACCCCTCGGGTGGTGATGGACAGGGGAGTGATCACTCCACCTTTCCTTTGTCCAGTTTCACACCAGAGCAGGGACTGTGGGTTCCCTGAACTGGTGTAGACTGGCTTATGGAAAGAGGGCACCATCTCTGCCCTTCAAAACAGTTCCAGAGGCTGGGAGAGAGTACCCCTCCCCAGCCTTTAGCACCTATTTCCAAAGGGAGAGGGTGTAACACCTTCTCTCAGATGAAATCCTTTGTTCTGCCTTCCTAGGACTGGACTGCCCAGACCCCAGGAGGGCAGAACCCTCTCTGTGGGGTGGCAGCAGCAGTAGCTGCAGAGAATACCCCATAGAGCTGCTTTGGCAGTACCCAAGGTCCATCGTGGAGCCCCAGGGATCCATGGGATTGGCATCCCAATACCAGATTTGGCATGGGGGGACAATTCCATGATCTTAGACATGTTACATGGCCATATTCGGAGTTACCATTGTGAAGCTACATATCGGTATTGACCTATATGTAGTGCACGCTTGTAATGGTGTCCCTGCACTTACAAAGTCCGGGGAAATCGCCCTGAACTATGTGGGGGCACCTTTGCTAGTGGAAGGGTGTCCTCACACTTAGTAATTTTTAACCTAGCCATCACTAAGTGAAGGTTAAACAAATAGGTGACTTATAAGTTACTTAAGTGCAGTGTAAAATGGCTGTGAAATAACGTGTGCGTTATTTCACTCAGGCTGCAGTAGCAGTCCTGTGTAAGATTTGTCTGAGCTCCCTATGGGTGGCAAAAGTAATGCTGCAGCCCATAGGTATCTCCTGGAACCCCAATATCCTGGGTACCTAGGTACCATATACTAGGGATTGATAAGGGTGTTCCAGTCTGCCAATTAGAATTGGTAAAAATGGTCACTAGCCTATAGTGACAATTTTAAAGGCAGGAAGAGCATAAGCACTCTGAGGTTCTGGTTAGCCGAGCCTCTATGACAGTTAGTCACTACACAGGTACACACATTCAGGCCACAAACTATGAGCACTGGGTTCCTTGCTAGCAGGATCCCAGTGAGAAAGGCAAAAACAAACTGACCCACCAATCCCGTTTCCATCATTATTGGCACACATATCACCCGGCGCACACCATGTACACCAGTACAAGACATTTTCTCCCCCTACGATCACACGATGCTTGCACACACATCTCCATGCAACCTTTCCACATGCATCGTGCCCAATGTGTACTCACCTGTTGGTCTGGAGGTCCATACAGCAGTCCGTACTGGGGTAGGACCCAATCCACCTGTCGCTCCAACTCCTCTGAAGTGAAGACAGGGGCCCTTTCCCCAGTCTCACTGGCCATGGTAGGTTCCAGACACAGGTCACAGCAGCACACGTAGTGTAGGTGTTCTCCTGTTGAAGGTCAGAAAACAAGTGAGTAGAAAATGACTGTCACGTCTGTAGTGGTGTACAATGTCACCGTCTGCGCAGATCCCCATTTGCCACTGTACTCCATAGAGCCCCATATTATCCAATGAGGAATTGCACGGTGGTGCAAGACCGCCCTCCGCTATGACACCCAACGTCGGCGGAATTACCTCACTTCCACTCGTCCCTACATACAGGACAGGTGGTCGTCATTTCATGGGAGGGGACACTGGTCATATCGACATTAACTGCGTCACAGTCTAGATTAGCACATAACTCACCATTCCCACTGTCCCATTACATAAATGCACTATGTACACTGAGGTTGTGGTTCCATTGTTCAAATGGTGACAGCCTACTCACTCTTGTGTCCCTTAGATACCTAATGCTGTGGATGAATTGAAGGTGGAGACATACCCCCGTGTACAGACCCCTTGTGGACATGGCTACACTGGAGGACAGGCACATTATCCTCACCTATAGGCTGGACAGGGGCACAATAACTGAGCTGTGTGCCCAATTGGAGCCAGACCTGATATCTGCTATCCATAATCCCACAGGAATCCCCCTCTTCTGCAAGTGGTATCAGTGCTCCATTTCGTGGCAACAGGTTCTTTCCAAGTGACAGTGGGCTTGGCAGCAGGAATGTCACAGCCAATGTTCTCAATCGTGCTGGCAAGAGTGTTGTCTTCCCTGGTGAAACACATGTGCAGCTACATTTCTTTCCCCCAGGTGGAAGATTTGGCCCCCTGTGAAGGCCGGATTCTATGCAATGGGACATATCCCCAATATTATTGGGGCCATTGACGGGACACATTGCGTTTGTCCCCCCCGCCAGAAACGGAAGAGTTTCCAATCACTGAATGTGCAAATGGTGTGCCTGGTGGACCAGTACATCTCCTATGTCAATGCTAAGTATGCTGGGTTGGTGCATGATACTTTTGCTCTGAGGAATAGCAGCATCCCAAATGTGTAGTTGGGACATCACATTTGGGATGCTGCTATTTCTCAGGACAAAGGCTACTTAGCACTGACGTGGTAGATGTACTGGTCCGCCGAGCACACCATCGAAACATTATTCCATGGGGCTGCCCCTCTTGAAATGGCATCTACCTGTCCTGTGTGGAGGGATAGGTGGAAGTGAGGTAATTCAACTGATTTTGTGCGCCGTGGCAGGAGGCGATCAGGAACCGCAGTGAAACTCCTCATTTGTAAATATTGGGCCTTATGGGTAACAGTGGCCAATGGTGATCTATACCCATGATAACGATATGCACTGCCGCGGACGTGACAGCATTTTCTATCACATTCCTCATTTTCTTCCTGACCTTCCACAGGAGAGGACCTACACTGCATGGGCTGCTGTGACCTGTGCCTGAATCCTACCTTGGCCCGTGTGACTGGGGAAAGGGCCCCAGCCTTCACTTCGGAGGAGTTGGAGAGACTGGTGGATGGGGTCCTACCCCAGTACGGACTGCTGTATGGGCCTGTATGCCCATAGTGTACTTGATGCATGTGTCATTAATGCATGGAGTTGTGTGTGTGAAGCCCTCGTGTAAGGGGATGGGTTGATGTCCTCTTAGCGTTGTGCACACTGTGTGCTAGGCTTTGTGTGTGCCAATGGTGATGCAGACTGGTATTGCAGGCCATATGTGTAACAGGCTGGACTGTTTGTCTAATGGTGTTTTCCTGTGTGTATTGCCTCTGCAGGTCAGTGCCCATCATAAGAAGGGTATTTGGCGTGCCATCGCCAAGGTTGTGAGGACCCTTGGGGAGCTATGGCAGGCGGAGCCCCCACTGTCGCAAACGGTGGGAGGACCTGAGATGCTGGGCACAGAAGATGGCAGAGGCCCAGCTGGGGATGGCCTCCCAACGAGGAAGGGTTGCCCGTCTAACTCTGACCCCCTGATCGCCTGCATACTGGTGGTGGCCTATCCAGAGCTGGATGGACGGTTGAGGGCATTACAGGAGCCACAAGGGGGTGAGTACAGTGGCTATCATTCCAACTTACGCTTGGTGGGGTGGTATCCAAGAAGTGAATGTGTGCCAGTGTGTGTGTAGGAGGCTGGACTGGCTTGTAGTGAGTACCAAGGGGTACTTGCACCTTGCACCAGGCCCAGTTATCCCTTATTAGTGTATAGGGTGTCTAGCAGCTTAGGCTGATAGATAATGGTAGCTTAGCAGAGCAGCTCAGGCTGAACTAGGAGACGTGTGAAGCTACTACAGTACCACTTAGTGTCATATGCACAATATCATAAGAAAACACAATACACAGTTATACTAAAAATAAAGGTACTTTATTTTTATGACAATATGCCAAAGTATCTTAGAGTGTACCCTCAGTGAGAGGATAGGAAATATACACAAGATATATATACACAATAGCAAAAATATGCAGTATAGTCTTAGAAAACAGTGCAAACAATGTATAGTTACAATAGGATGCAATGGGGAAACATAGGGATAGGGGCAACACAAACCATATACTCCAGAAGTGGAATGCGAACCACGAATGGACCCCAAACCTATGTGACCTTGTAGAGGGTCGCTGGGACTATTAGAAAATAGTGAGAGTTAGAAAAATAACCCTCCCCAAGACCCTGAAAAGTGAGTGCAAAGTGCACTAAAATTGCCCTAAGGACAAAAGAGTCGTGTTAGAGGAATAATGCAGGAAAGACACAAACCAGCAATGCAACAACTGTGGATTTCCAATCTAGGGTACCTGTGGAACAAGGGGACCAAGTCCAAAAGTCACAAGCAAGTCGGAGATGGGCAGATGCCCAGGAAATGCCAGCTGCGGGTGCAAAGAAGCTTCTACTGGACAGAATAAGCTGAGGTTTCTGCAGGAACGAAAAGGGCTAGAGACTTCCCCTTTGGTGGACGGATCCCTCTCGCCTTGGAGAGTTGTGCAGAAGTATTTTCCCGCCGGAAGGACGCCAACAAGCCTTGCTACACGCAAATCGTGCGTTTGGCGTTTTTGGACGCTGCTGGGGCCCAGGAGGGACCAGGAGGTCGCAAATTGGACCTGAAGAGAGAGGAGACGTCGAGCCAGAAAAAGAGCCCTCACTGAAGCAGGTAGCACCCGGAGAAGTGCCAGAAACAGGCACTACAAGGATGCGTGAAACGGTGCTCGCCGAAGTTGCACAAAGGAGTCCCACGTCGCCGGAGACCAACTTAGAAAGTCGTGCAATGTAGGTTAGAGTGCCGTGGACCCAGGCTTGGCTGTGCATGAAGGATTTCCACCGGAAGTGCACAGGGGCCGGAGTAGCTGCAAAGTCGCGGTTCCCAGCAATGCAGCCCAGCGAGGTGAGGCAAGGACTTACCTCCACCAAACTTGGGCTGAAGAGTCACTGGACTGTGGGGGTCACTTGGACAGCATCGCTGGATTCGAGGGACCTCGCTCGTCGTGCTGAGAGGAGACCCAAGGGACCGGTAATGCAGCTTTTTGGTGCCTGCGGTTGCAGGGGGAAGATTCCGTCGACCCACGGGAGATTTCTTTGGAGCTTCTGGTGCAGAGAGGAGGCAGGCTACCCCCACAGCATGCACAAGCAGGAAAACAGTCGAGAAGGCGGCAGGATCAGCGTTACAGAGTTGCAGGCTTCCAGCGCGGTCAGCGGTCGTTTCCTTATCAGAAGGTGAAGAGAGAGATGCAGAGGAACTCGGCTGAGCTCATGCATTCGTTATCTAAAGTTTCCCCAGAGACAGAGACCCTAAATAGCCAGAAAAGAGGGTTTGGCTACCTAGGAGAGAGGAAAGGCTACTAACACCTGAAGGAGCCTATCAGCAGGAGTCTCTGACGTCACCTGGTGGCACTGGCCACTCAGAGCAGTCCAGTGTGCCAGCAGCACCTCTGTTTCCAAGATGGCAGAGGTCTGGAGCACACTGGAGGAGCTCTGGACACCTCCCAGGGGAGGTGCAGGTCAGGGGAGTGGTCACTCCCCTTTCCTTTGTCCAGTTTCGCGCCAGAGCAGGGGCTAAGGGGTCCCTGAACCGGTGTAGACTGGCTTATGCAGAATTGGGCACATCTGTGCCCAACAAAGCATTTCCAGAGGCTGGGGGAGGCTACTCCTCCCCTGCCTTCACACCATTTTCCAAAGGGAGAGGGTGTCACACCCTCTCTCAGAGGAAGTTCTTTGTTCTGCCATCCTGGGCCAGGCCTGGCTGGACCCCAGGAGGGCAGCTGCCTGTCTGAGGGGTTGGCAGCAGCAGCAGCTGCAGTGAAACCCCAGGAAGGGCAGTCTGGCAGTACCAGGGTCTGTGCTACAGACCACTGGGATCATGGAATTGTACCAACAATGCCAGGATGGCATAGAGGGGGCAATTCCATGATCATAGACATGTTACATGGCCATATTCGGAGTTACCATGGTGAAGCTACATATAGGTAGTGACCCATATGTAGTGCACGCGTGTAATGGTGTCCCCGCACTCACAAAGTTCAGTGAATTGGCTCTGAACAATGTGGGGGCACCTTGGCTAGTGCCAGGGTGCCCTCACACTAAGTAACTTTGCACCTAACCTTTACCAGGTAAAGGTTAGACATATAGGTGACTTATAAGTTACTTAAGTGCAGTGTAAAATGGCTGTGAAATAACGTGGACGTTATTTCACTCAGGCTGCAGTGGCAGGCCTGTGTAAGAATTGTCAGAGCTCCCTATGGGTGGCAAAAGAAATGCTGCAGCCCATAGGGATCTCCTGGAACCCCAATACCCTGGGTACCTCAGTACCATATACTAGGGATTTATAAGGGTGTTCCAGTAAGCCAATGTAAATTGGTAAAATTGGTCACTAGCCTGTTAGTGACAATTTGAAAGTAATGAGAGAGCATAACCACTGAGGTTCTGGTTAGCAGAGCCTCAGTGAGACAGTTAGGCACCACACAGGGAACATATACATGCACACCTATGAGCACTGGGGCCCTGTGTGACAGGGACCCAGTGACACATACATATAGGCCACAAACCTATGAGCACTGGGGTCCTGACTAGCAGGATCCCAGTGACACATAACAACCATACTGAAAACATGGTGTTTTCACTATGAGCACTGAGGCCTGGCTATCAGGATCCCAGTGAGACAGTGAAAACACTGACAAACACCCTGACATACACTCACAAACAGGCCAAAAGTGGGGGTAACAAGGCTAGAAAGAGGCTACCTTCTCACACAATCCCCCCCCAAACGAAGGACAATAAGGCTAACCTTGGCCAGTTGAGACTTTATTGTCTAAGTGGTGATAAGTAGAGAGTAGCTCTGCAATAGACTGGTTACTCCCTTTATCATCCACTATATGGTTACTTCCCTGTGGGGATGTAAACCACCCTGTTTGAAGTTTTTTAGCTAAGCAACAATGTGAAGATGTATTTTCAGAGTTTCTATCAGTAAGTTTTAGTTTAGAGCAGTGGGAATTGTCCACTGAACCTATTTGTAGTGATGGAAATGCCAGACAGGGATGCTGTCTCAGAAAAGCCATAGCTGGGCAAAAACTTTGTCCATCTGGCTGGAAGAGAGAACAGGGATGCTGTTTCTCTTGAGTTGGAGCAGGGCGGGATGCTGTCCTATGAGCTCCACACTAGGGCAGGGATGCTGTCCTAAGTGTTGTGAGGTAGTGCAGGGTTTCTGCACTAAAGTGTCTCTGGGAGGGTTGGAGGGATGCTCCATGTTAACTAAAATGGTGCTGTTTTTCTCACCAATGTTAGTTATCCCACAGAGAGGTACTTCCACCTCAGGGAGTCCAGCTTTGCCAGCTGATGATTCCCTTGGAACAGGTGCCACCCCAGGAGAGGTTTCTCCCACCACAGGAATAGTATCCTGATTGGTAGGGTGGTTAGGGGATACTGTGATACCCTTTTTACCTGTTGATGGAGAGGGATCCTGAGTTTTCAGGCCTTCTCTCCTTTGCTTTTTCATTTCACTTGAAATGAGAGGGAACAATTCCTCAGGGATGCCCAGCATGGCTGCATGGGCATAAAACTCTACATCAGCCCAACCTGAGGCCTCTAGGTCATTACCTAAGAGACAGTCTACAGGTAAGCTAGGTGATACCACCACCTGCTTAGGGCCAGTAACTCCACCCCAACTAAACTGAATTATAGCTAAGGGAAGAAACTTAGTGGAGTTATGGACATCAATAATCTTATACTGTTGTCCAATGATGTGTTGTTCAGGAGGCACTAGGTTTTCAGTCACCAAAGTGAAACTGGCACCTGTGTCCCTGTAGGCCAAGGCCTCAACACCATTTATTGAAACTGTCTGCCTGTACTTATCCATTGTAAGGGGACAAGCAGCCAGTGTGGCAAGGCCAATGCCACTAGGTGTGACAGAAACTGTCTTGGGACTGATGACATCAGTTTCCACTATGGACCCATAAGTGAACCCAACTACACCCTTTGCTTGACTGTTGCCAGCAGTCCCACCACTAGTACCACTACTGCTAGGGGCACTAGAGCTTGATGTATTTGTGGTGGTAGGCTCAGGGGGTTTACCTGGACAGGACTTATCCCCTGGCCTATGGCCTCTGTTTTTACACACAAAGCACCAAGGCTTTTTAATGTGTGCAGGTTGGGAAGAAGAGGAAGAATTTGTTTTATCCCCACCCTCTGAAGAGTGTTTAAGATTTGAAGTGGGATCTTTGGTTTTACCCTTATCCCCATGCTTATCTTGAGATTTTTCACCATCTTTCTTCTTATTGCCATCTTTGTCACCCCCTGTATGAACTTTTCTGTTCACCCTTGTTCTGACCCATTTGTCTGCCTTCTTTCCCAATTCTTGGGGAGAGGTCAAATCAGAGTCTACCAGGTACTGGTGCAACAAATCAGACACACAATTATTAAGTATATGCTCTCTCAGGATTGTGTTATACAGGCTTTCATAATCAGTAACTTTACTGCCATGTAACCACCCCTCCAAGGCCTTCACTGAATGGTCAATAAAATCAACCCAGTCTTGTGAAGACTCCTTTTTGGTCTCTCTGAACTTTATCCTGTACTGTTCAGTGGTTAAGCCATAACCATCCAGGAGTGCATTCTTAAGAACTTGGAAATTATTGGCATCATTTTCTTTCACAGAAAGGAGCCTATCCCTACCTTTTCCACTAAATGATAGCCATAGGATAGCAGCCCACTGCTTTTGAGGGACATCCTGTACAGCACAGGCCCTCTCAAGTGCAGCAAACCACTTGTTAATGTCATCCCCCTCCTTATAAGGGGGAACTATCTTGTGCAGATTCCTGGAATCATGCTCTTTTGCAGGATGACTATGGAGAATACTGCTGCTGCCACCATGGGTATCTAAACCCAACTTCTGTCTTTCCTTCTCTAATTCTAAAGACTGTCTATCCAAATCCAGCTGTTGCTTCTTGAGCTTCAGTCTGGTTTGTTCCACTCTCAATCTATTGAGCTCCCTTTCTAACAATCTGTCATCAGGGTGGGTGGGAGGGACATTTCTAGATACAGAGGTATGATGGGAATGAACAGAAGGAGACCTGTCCCTTACAGAGGGCACCCTAACAGCTTGGCTACCAGTATAATGTGAGAGCACACCATCAGTATGGTGTGATTCAACCTCTGTACCAACTATGCTAGACTGTCTAGTAATGGGCAGGCTGAGAAGTTTCTTTCCTGAACCTTTTCCTGGGGGAGTCCCTGGATCAGATTGAGAACCATTAGCTACTTTTTCACCAGATTGGGCCCTTATGGCCTTATCCTGTACTCTAAGCATATTAATTAACAGTTCTAAGGAAGGATTATTCCCTACACTCAAACCTCTCTCTATGCAGAGACTCCTTGCTCCTTTCCAGCTAAGGTGATCATATGCAAGTTTGGACAGTTCAACATTTTTGCCTGTGCCAGACATTTTTTAGAGAGAGTTAAAGTGATAGAAAAAGAGAAAAAAGTTTTCAGAACTTTTTGGAAAGACAGAAAAAAACTTTTTAAACTTTTAAGAACTTTTTGAAAGTTTAGGAGTACTTTTCAGCACTTAGAAAAGAGTGAAAAGAGGAAATGCAAAACTTTTTGGCTATGTGTATATACACTGACCTTGTTTTGTATATTTTTCTCTTATGAAAAGTACAATGACAAGAGTGGTAAGTAGTCTCAAGCACTTATCCCACCACTGCACAACCAATGTAGGAGGCTGGACTGGCTTGTAGTGAGTACCAAGGGGTACTTGCACCTTGCACCAGGCCCAGTTATCCCTTATTAGTGTATAGGGTGTCTAGCAGCTTAGGCTGATAGATAATGGTAGCTTAGCAGAGCAGCTCAGGCTGAACTAGGAGACGTGTGAAGCTACTACAGTACCACTTAGTGTCATATGCACAATATCATAAGAAAACACAATACACAGTTATACTAAAAATAAAGGTACTTTATTTTTATGACAATATGCCAAAGTATATTAGAGTGTACCCTCAGTGAGAGGATAGGAAATATACACAAGATATATATACACAATAGCAAAAATATGCAGTATAGTCTTAGAAAACAGTGCAAACAATGTATAGTTACAATAGGATGCAATGGGGAAACATAGGGATAGGGGCAACACAAACCATATACTCCAGAAGTGGAATGCGAACCACGAATGGACCCCAAACCTATGTGACCTTGTAGAGGGTCGCTGGGACTATTAGAAAATAGTGAGAGTTAGAAAAATAACCCTCCCCAAGACCCTGAAAAGTGAGTGCAAAGTGCACTAAAATTGCCCTAAGGACAAAAGAGTCGTGTTAGAGGAATAATGCAGGAAAGACACAAACCAGCAATGCAACAACTGTGGATTTCCAATCTAGGGTACCTGTGGAACAAGGGGACCAAGTCCAAAAGTCACAAGCAAGTCGGAGATGGGCAGATGCCCAGGAAATGCCAGCTGTGGGTGCAAAGAAGCTTCTACTGGACAGAATAAGCTGAGGTTTCTGCAGGAACGAAAAGGGCTAGAGACTTTCCCTTTGGTGGACGGATCCCTCTCGCCTTGGAGAGTCGTGCAGAAGTGCTTTCCCGCCGGAAGGACGCCAACAAGCCTTGCTACATGCAAATCATGCGTTTGGCGTTTTTGGACGCTGCTGGGGCCCAGGAGGGACCAGGAGGTCGCAAATTAGAACTGAAGAGAGAGGGGACGTCGAGCCAGATAAAGAGCCCTCACTGAAGCAGGTAGCACCCGGAGAAGTGCCAGAAACAGGCACTACGATGATGCGTGAAACGGTGCTCGCCGAAGTTGCACAAAGGAGTCCCACGTCGCCGGAGACCAACTTAGAAAGTCGTGCAATGCAGGTTAGAGTGCCGTGGACCCAGGCTTGGCTGTGCACGAAGGATTTCCACCGGAAGTGCACAGGGGCCGGAGTAGCTGCAAAGTCGCTGTTCCCAGCAATGCAGCCCAGCGAGGTGAGGCAAGGACTTACCTCCACCAAACTTGGGCTGAAGAGTCACTGGACTGTGGGGGTCACTTGGACAGCGTCGCTGGATTCGAGGGACCTCGCTCGTCGTGCTGAGAGGAGACCCAAGGGACCGGTAATGCAGCTTTTTGGTGCCTGCGGTTGCAGGGGGAAGATTCCGTCGACCCACTGGAGATTTCTTCGGAGCTTCTGGTGCAGAGAGGAGGCAGGCTACCCCCACAGCATGCACAAGCAGGAAAACAGTCGAGAAGGCGGCAGGATCAGCGTTACAGAGTTGCAGGCTTCCAGCGCGGTCAGCGGTCGTTTCCTTATCAGAAGGTGAAGAGAGAGATGCAGAGGAACTCGGCTGAGCTCATGCATTCGTTATCTAAAGTTTCCCCAGAGACAGAGACCCTAAATAGCCAGAAAAGAGGGTTTGGCTACCTAGGAGAGAGGAAAGGCTACTAACACCTGAAGGAGCCTATCAGCAGGAGTCTCTGACGTCACCTGGTGGCACTGGCCACTCAGAGCAGTCCAGTGTGCCAGCAGCACCTCTGTTTCCAAGATGGCAGAGGTCTGGAGCACACTGGAGGAGCTCTGGACACCTCCCAGGGGAGGTGCAGGTCAGGGGAGTGGTCACTCCCCTTTCCTTTGTCCAGTTTCGCGCCAGAGCAGGGGCTAAGGGGTCCCTGAACCGGTGTAGACTGGCTTATGCAGAATTGGGCACATCTGTGCCCAACAAAGCATTTCCAGAGGCTGGGGGAGGCTACTCCTCCCCTGCCTTCACACCATTTTCCAAAGGGAGAGGGTGTCACACCCTCTCTCAGAGGAAGTTCTTTGTTCTGCCATCCTGGGCCAGGCCTGGCTGGACCCCAGGAGGGCAGCTGCCTGTCTGAGGGGTTGGCAGCAGCAGCAGCTGCAGTGAAACCCCAGGAAGGGCAGTCTGGCAGTACCAGGGTCTGTGCTACAGACCACTGGGATCATGGAATTGTACCAACAATGCCAGGATGGCATAGAGGGGGCAATTCCATGATCATAGACATGTTACATGGCCATATTCGGAGTTACCATGGTGAAGCTACATATAGGTAGTGACCCATATGTAGTGCACGCGTGTAATGGTGTCCCCGCGCTCACAAAGTTCAGTGAATTGGCTCTGAACAATGTGGGGGCACCTTGGCTAGTGCCAGGGTGCCCTCACACTAAGTAACTTTGCACCTAACCTTTACCAGGTAAAGGTTAGACATATAGGTGACTTATAAGTTACTTAAGTGCAGTGTAAAATGGCTGTGAAATAACGTGGACGTTATTTCACTCAGGCTGCAGTGGCAGGCCTGTGTAAGAATTGTCAGAGCTCCCTATGGGTGGCAAAAGAAATGCTGCAGCCCATAGGGATCTCCTGGAACCCCAATACCCTGGGTACCTCAGTACCATATACTAGGGATTTATAAGGGTGTTCCAGTAAGCCAATATAAATTGGTAAAATTGGTCACTAGCCTGTTAGTGACAATTTGAAAGTAATGAGAGAGCATAACCACTGAGGTTCTGGTTAGCAGAGCCTCAGTGAGACAGTTAGGCACCACACAGGGAACATATACATGCACACATATGAGCACTGGGGCCCTGTGTGACAGGGACCCAGTGACACATACATATAGGCCACAAACCTATGAGCACTGGGGTCCTGACTAGCAGGATCCCAGTGACACATAACAACCATACTGAAAACATGGTGTTTTCACTATGAGCACTGAGGCCTGGCTATCAGGATCCCAGTGAGACAGTGAAAACAGTGACAAACACCCTGACATACACTCACAAACAGGCCAAAAGTGGGGGTAACAAGGCTAGAAAGAGGCTACCTTCTCACACAACCCCCCCCAAACGAAGGACAATAAGGCTAACCTTGGCCAGTTGAGACTTTATTGTCTAAGTGGTGATAAGTAGAGAGTAGCTCTGCAATAGACTGGTTACTCCCTTTATCATCCACTATATGGTTACTTCCCTGTGGGGATGTAAACCACCCTGTTTGAAGTTTTTTAGCTAAGCAACAATGTGAAGATGTATTTTCAGAGTTTCTATCAGTAAGTTTTAGTTTAGAGCAGTGGGAATTGTCCACTGAACCTATTTGTAGTGATGGAAATGCCAGACAGGGATGCTGTCTCAGAAAAGCCATAGCTGGGCAAAAACTTTGTCCATCTGGCTGGAAGAGAGAACAGGGATGCTGTTTCTCTTGAGTTGGAGCAGGGCAGGGATGCTGTCCTATGAGCTCCACACTAGGGCAGGGATGCTGTCCTAAGTGTTGTGAGGTAGTGCAGGGTTTCTGCACTAAAGTGTCTCTGGGAGGGTTGGAGGGATGCTCCATGTTAACTAAAATGGTGCTGTTTTTCTCACCAATGTTAGTTATCCCACAGAGAGGTACTTCCACCTCAGGGAGTCCAGCTTTGCCAGCTGATGATTCCCTTGGAACAGGTGCCACCCCAGGAGAGGTTTCTCCCACCACAGGAATAGTATCCTGAATGGTAGGGTGGTTAGGGGATACTGTGATACCCTTTTTACCTGTTGATGGAGAGGGATCCTGAGTTTTCAGGCCTTCTCTCCTTTGCTTTTTCATTTCACTTGAAATGAGAGGGAACAATTCCTCAGGGATGCCCAGCATGGCTGCATGGGCATAAAACTCTACATCAGCCCAACCTGAGGCCTCTAGGTCATTACCTAAGAGACAGTCTACAGGTAAGCTAGGTGATACCACCACCTGCTTAGGGCCAGTAACTCCACCCCAACTAAACTGAATTATAGCTAAGGGAAGAAACTTAGTGGAGTTATGGACATCAATAATCTTATACTGTTGTCCAATGATGTGTTGTTCAGGAGGCACTAGGTTTTCAGTCACCAAAGTGAAACTGGCACCTGTGTCCCTGTAGGCCAAGGCCTCAACACCATTTATTGAAACTGTCTGCCTGTACTTATCCATTGTAAGGGGACAAGCAGCCAGTGTGGCAAGGCCAATGCCACTAGGTGTGACAGAAACTGTCTTGGGACTGATGACATCAGTTTCCACTATGGACCCATAAGTGAACCCAACTACACCCTTTGCTTGACTGTTGCCAGCAGTCCCACCACTAGTACCACTACTGCTAGGGGCACTAGAGCTTGATGTATTAGTGGTGGTAGGCTCAGGGGGTTTACCTGGACAGGACTTATCCCCTGGCCTATGGCCTCTGTTTTTACACACAAAGCACCAAGGCTTTTTAATGTGTGCAGGTTGGGAAGAAGAGGAAGAATTTGTTTTATCCCCACCCTCTGAAGAGTGTTTAAGATTTGAAGTGGGATCTTTGGTTTTACCCTTATCCCCATGCTTATCTTGAGATTTTTCACCATCTTTCTTCATATTGCCATCTTTGTCACCCCCTGTATGAACTTTTCTGTTCACCCTTGTTCTGACCCATTTGTCTGCCTTCTTTCCCAATTCTTGGGGAGAGGTCAAATCAGAGTCTACCAGGTACTGGTGCAACAAATCAGACACACAATTATTAAGTATATGCTCTCTCAGGATTGTGTTATACAGGCTTTCATAATCAGTAACTTTACTGCCATGTAACCACCCCTCCAAGGCCTTCACTGAATGGTCAATAAAATCAACCCAGTCTTGTGAAGACTCCTTTTTGGTCTCTCTGAACTTTATCCTGTACTGTTCAGTGGTTAAGCCATAACCATCCAGGAGTGCATTCTTAAGAACTTGGAAATTATTGGCATCATTTTCTTTCACAGAAAGGAGCCTATCCCTACCTTTTCCACTAAATGATAGCCATAGGATAGCAGCCCACTGCTTTTGAGGGACATCCTGTACAGCACAGGCCCTCTCAAGTGCAGCAAACCACTTGTTAATGTCATCCCCCTCCTTATAAGGGGGAACTATCTTGTGCAGATTCCTGGAATCATGCTCTTTTGCAGGATGACTATGGGGAATACTGCTGCTGCCACCATGGGTATCTAAACCCAACTTCTGTCTTTCCTTCTCTAATTCTAAAGACTGTCTATCCAAATCCAGCTGTTGCTTCTTGAGCTTCAGTCTGGTTTGTTCCACTCTCAATCTATTGAGCTCCCTTTCTAACAATCTGTCATCAGGGTGGGTGGGAGGGACATTTCTAGATACAGAGGTATGATGGGAATGAACAGAAGGAGACCTGTCCCTTACAGAGGGCACCCTAACAGCTTGGCTACCTGTATAATGTGAGAGCACACCATCAGTATGGTGTGATTCAACCTCTGTACCAACTATGTTAGACTGTCTAGTAATGGGCAGGCTGAGAAGTTTCTTTCCTGAACCTTTTCCTGGGGGAGTCCCTGGATCAGATTGAGAACCATTAGCTACTTTTTCACCAGATTGGGCCCTTATGGCCTTATCCTGTACTCTAAGCATATTAATTAACAGTTCTAAGGAAGGATTCTTCCCTACACTCAAACCTCTCTCTATGCAGAGACTCCTTGCTCCTTTCCAGCTAAGGTGATCATATGCAAGTTTGGACAGTTCAACATTTTTGCCTGTGCCAGACATTTTTTAGAGAGAGTTAAAGTTATAGAAAAAGAGAAAAAAGTTTTCAGAACTTTTTGGAAAGACAGAAAAAAACTTTTTAAACTTTTAAGAACTTTTTGAAAGTTTAGGAGTACTTTTCAGCACTTAGAAAAGAGTGAAAAGAGGAAATGCAAAACTTTTTGGCTATGTGTATATACACTGACCTTGTTTTGTATATTTTTCTCTTATGAAAAGTACAATGACAAGAGTGGTAAGTAGTCTCAAGCACTTATCCCACCACTGCACAACCAATGTAGGAGGCTGGACTGGCTTGTAGTGAGTACCAAGGGGTACTTGCACCTTGCACTAGGCCCAGTTATCCCTTATTAGTGTATAGGGTGTCTAGCAGCTTAGGCTGATAGATAATGGTAGCTTAGCAGAGCAGCTCAGGCTGAACTAGTAGACGTGTGAAGCTACTACAGTACCACTTAGTGTCATATGCACAATATCATAAGAAAACACAATACACAGTTATACTAAAAATAAAGGTACTTTATTTTTATGACAATATGCCAAAGTATCTTAGAGTGTACCCTCAGTGAGAGGATAGGAAATATACACAAGATATATATACACAATAGCAAAAATATGCATTATAGTCTTAGAAAACAGTGCAAACAATGTATAGTTACAATAGGATGCAATGGGGAAACATAGGGATAGGGGCAACACAAACCATATACTCCAGAAGTGGAATGCGAACCACGAATGGACCCCAAACCTATGTGACTTTGTAGAGGGTCGCTGGGACTATTAGAAAATAGTGAGAGTTAGAAAAATAATCCTCCCCAAGACCCTGAAAAGTGAGTGCAAAGTGCACTAAAGTTCCCCTAAGGACAAAAGAGTCGTGTTAGAGGAATAATGCAGGAAAGACACAAACCAGCAATGCAACAACTGTGGATTTCCAATCTAAGGTACCTGTGGAACAAGGGGACCAAGTCCAAAAGTCACAAGCAAGTCGGAGATGGGCAGATGCCCAGGAAATGCCAGCTGCGGGTGCAAAGAAGCTTCTACTGGACAGAAGAAGCTGAGGTTTCTGCAGGAACGAAAAGGGATAGAGACTTCTCCTTTGGTGGACGGATTCCTCTCGCCTTGGAAAGTCGTGCAGAAGTGTTTTCCCGCCGGAAGGACGCCAACAAGCCTTGCTACACGCAAATCGTGCGTTTGGCGTTTTTGGACGCTGCTGGGGCCCAGGAGGGACCAGGAGGTCGCAAATTGGACCTGAAGAGAGAGGGGACGTCGAGCCAGAAAAAGAGCCCTCACTAAAGCAGGTAGCACCCGGAGAAGTGCCAGAAACAGGCACTACGAGGATGCGTGAAACGGTGCTCGCCGAAGTTGCACAAAGGAGTCCCACGTCGCCGGAGACCAACTTAGAAAGTCGTGCAATGCAGGTTAGAGTGCCGTGGACCCAGGCTTGGCTGTGCACGAAGGATTTCCGCCTGAAGTGCACAGGGGCCGGAGTAGCTGCAAAGTCGCGGTTCCCAGCAATGCAGCCCAGCGAGGTGAGGCAAGGACTTACCTCTACCAAACTTGGGCTGAAGAGTCACTGGACTGTGGGGGTCACTTGGACAGTGTCGCTGGATTCGAGGGACCTCGCTCGTCGTGCTGAGAGGAGACCCAATGGACCGGTAATGCAGCTTTTTGGTGCCTGCGGTTGCAGGGGGAAGATTCCGTCGACCCACGGGAGATTTCTTCGGAGCTTCTGGTGCAGAGAGGAGGCAGGCTACCCCCACAGCATGCACAAGCAGGAAAACAGTCGAGAAGGCGGCAGGATCAGCGTTACAGAGTTGCAGTAGTCGTCTTTGCTACTATGTTGCAGGTTTGCAGGCTTCCAGCGCGGTCAGCATTCGTTTCCTTATCAGAAGGTGAAGAGAGAGATGCAGAGGAACTCGGCTGAGCTCATGCATTCGTTATCTAAAGTTTCCCCAGAGACAGAGACCCTAAATAGCCAGAAAAGAGGGTTTGGCTACCTAGGAGAGAGGAAAGGCTACTAACACCTGAAGGAGCCTATCAGCAGGAGTCTCTGACGTCACCTGGTGGCACTGGCCACTCAGAGCAGTCCAGTGTGCCAGCAGCACCTCTGTTTCCAAGATGGCAGAGGTCTGGAGCACACTGGAGGAGCTCTGGACACCTCCCAGGGGAGGTGCAGGTCAGGGGAGTGGTCACTCCCCTTTCCTTTGTCCAGTTTCGCGCCAGAGCAGGGGCTAATGGGTCCCTGAACCGGTGTAGACTGACTTATGCAGAATTGGGCACATCTGTGCCCAACAAAGCATTTCCAGAGGCTGGGGGAGGCTACTCCTCCCCTGCCTTCACACCATTTTCCAAAGGGAGAGGGTGTCACACCCTCTCTCAGAGGAAGTTCTTTGTTCTGCCATCCTGGGCCAGGCCTGGCTGGACCCCAGGAGGGCAGCTGCCTGTCTGAGGGGTTGGCAGCAGCAGCAGCTGCAGTGAAACCCCAGGAAGGGCAGTCTGGCAGTACCAGGGTCTGTGCTACAGACCACTGGGATCATGGAATTGTACCAACAATGCCAGGATGGCATAGAGGGGGCAATTCCATGATCATAGACATGTTACATGGCCATATTCGGAGTTACCATGGTGAAGCTACATATAGGTAGTGACCCATATGTAGTGCACGCGTGTAATGGTGTCCCCGCACTCACAAAGTTCAGTGAATTGGCTCTGAACAATGTGGGGGCACCTTGGCTAGTGCCAGGGTGCCCTCACACTAAGTAACTTTGCACCTAACCTTTACCAGGTAAAGGTTAGACATATAGGTGACTTATAAGTTACTTAAGTGCAGTGTAAAATGGCTGTGAAATAACGTGGACGTTATTTCACTCAGGCTGCAGTGGCAGGCCTGTGTAAGAATTGTCAGAGCTCCCTATGGGTGGCAAAAGAAATGCTGCAGCCCATAGGGATCTCCTGGAACCCCAATACCCTGGGTACCTCAGTACCATATACTAGGGATTTATAAGGGTGTTCCAGTAAGCCAATGTAAATTGGTAAAATTGGTCACTAGCCTGTTAGTGACAATTTGAAAGTAATGAGAGAGCATAACCACTGAGGTTCTGGTTAGCAGAGCCTCAGTGAGACAGTTAGGCACCACACAGGGAACATATACATGCACACCTATGAGCACTGGGGCCCTGTGTGACAGGGTCCCAGTGACACATACATATAGGCCACAAACCTATGAGCACTGGGGTCCTGACTAGCAGGATCCCAGTGACACATAACAACCATACTGAAAACATGGTGTTTTCACTATGAGCACTGAGGCCTGGCTATCAGGATCCCAGTGAGACAGTGAAAACAGTGACAAACACCCTGACATACAATCACAAACAGGCCAAAAGTGGGGGTAACAAGGCTAGAAAGAGGCTACCTTCTCACAGTGTGCCCCTAGGCCAGTCTTGACATAGCAATGTAGGTCCTCCGGTGGCTAGGGTTCTGAAGGAATAATTCTGCCTACCTAGCTTGTAAGCATCCACTACTGGGCAGGGCTGCGTGGGTCCCAGGTGTGCTGCAGTTGGCGGTGTGTGCCCCTCTTCATGCCTTGGTGGATAGCGATATCAGTGGTGGTGCAATGCATAGTGCGTAGACCTGTTCCCTGTGTGTGAGGGTGATGTGTACGCCAAAGGTGGTGTTGGCACAGCCATTGACCCAGTGTATCCTTTGTCTCTCTCCCCCCTCTCTTGTTTTGTCATCCTGTCCTTATATGCATTAGCATCATCTGGTGGAGTAGCAGAGGCACCGGCAAGAGAGGGAGCTGCATCCCACAGGACCCAGGAGGCAGAGTCCACCAACGCTGAGGGCACCAGTGGGACGGAGGGCGAGGGGAGCACCACGTCGGAGACTGGAGGGGACAATTCAGACACAGATACCTCCTCCGATGGAAGCTCCCTGGTGGTGGCGGCCACTTCTGTGACCACCACAGCTACAGGTACAGCCACCACCCCTCGTACCAGTATCACCCTCCCAGCAGCCCCTCCTCGAGTTTCCCATGCCTGCTCACCCAGGAGGGTGGGCAATTCCTTCGCCTCTGGCACCTCAGGCCCTGCCCCAGTTAGCCCTGCTGCCCTGAGTGAGGAGGCTATTGAGCTCCTGAGATCCATCTCTGTAGGGCAGGCAACCATTGTGAATGCCATCCAGGGGCTAGCAGCCCAGATGCAACAATCTAATGCCTTCATGGAGGGCATTCACACTGGATTGGCAGCCCAACAGAGATCGATCCAGACGCTGGCCTCCTCTCTAATGGCAGCTATTGTCCCTGTTTCGACATCCCCCTCCAACTACCATTCTCCTCTACCCCAACCCATCCCAAGCACACAGCCAGACGAGCATGCACATAGGACAACACCCAAGAGTGTCAGAGGAAAACACAAGAACCACACCTCATCCCACAAGCACTCATGCAAACACCATACAGTTGCAGACACTACAACATCCACTGCCTCCACTGTCTCCCCCTCCCCCCTACACCACCATCCTCCCAGTCATGTCCACACTCACACCTGCATGCACTACATCAGCATCCACTATCTGCATCATCACCGCACCAAGCAGAACACACACCTCACTGGCAGACACCTCCACAACATCCATGCACACGTCCCCTGTGTTCTCTCCCACTATGTGTGTCCCCCCTCCTAAAGTACACGAAGGCAAGCACTCAAACATCCAACATCCATCCACCTCACAACAGCATACAGCCCATTTAGCTTCACCCAAAACCAGCAGATAGATATCTCCAACAACCACTCCCTCATCATCCACTCCCATTCCTTCTCCCTCATATAGTCCCAATGTCCCTAAGAAACTTTTCCTATCCACTACTGACCTCTTCCCTATCCCTCCGCCCATCCTGCATGTAAGGCCAGGCTAGCAGGAGCCCAGCCAAGCACCTCAGCCACACAGTCCATTGGCCCAGTTCCATCTGCACCTACTGGTCGTGGAAAGGATTTCAGGACACATATACTGAAGGGGAAGGATTGCAAAAGGACATGCTAAAAGTAAAACACGTGTACACCTGTGACACCAAAACAAATTTGGTCATCAGAATAATTGCTGGTGCTATTGGGTTCACTTATGTAACCTTAAACAAAGGTGACACAGTGGCCGAAGCATATAAATCACACCTAAATTCCAAAGCAGAACAACGCTTTGCACGTACAGAAAACATTCTAACTGCAGAAAAGATGGCTATGATCAAGGAGAGAGCACTTGTCCAGGGGAAACACATTATTGTTGTTACCCCGGTGCCAGCCTTAGAGACTAACACCAGAGCAAGCGTTCCTAACTCTAAAGCATTACATTCACATTGGATTCAATAGGCAACCTTCCTGACTGCCAAGGATGTTGACTACATGTTTGATCCAAAACTTCAAACACCAGAATTTCTCCAATATGAAAGGGAGTATGCCGCACCTCTAGACATCTTGCCACAACTTGTAGGTAGTCATCAGTACTCAGCCTCTTGCGCAGCCATGAGCGGAAGGATGAAGGATGGTATATTCAACCCTCACAATACCTTGCGACCCTGGGGATTGCACAATTCAGCTGGTTGAACCTAAAGCCTTTATCCTAGCATTAGAACATACAAATCGAGGACAACTCACATTGATTGTCTGGGATTCGTTCTACTGTGTTCAATCCTACAATGATTATCTTAATCATTGGCGACTGAACAGGTTCAGTGACTCAAAGGGCAACACTATAAAACACGGACCTCTATGGGTGTAGGTAGTTGATCTTAAGGATAAGCTACTTAATGCTCATGTAGTCCATACATTGGGCCACGAACGTGTAGGAGTACAAGTTATTGGATACTTTTTGGCTGATGAAGCAGCCAAATCCACACTAGCCACGGCTTCTGTTGCTGCTGTGACTCATTCCCAGACGAGATTGGATAATGAAATATTGGCTGCCATGAAAGCTTTGGCTGAAGGCAAGCCCCTCCCAAAAGCATACCCTACAAAATATTCATACCAAATCAGTGAACAGAATGTTGCCTTTGGAACAATTCCTTGGGTTGGACATCGAGTGATTCCCCAATCAAGACCAAAGTTTACATTTAATCAAAGAAGTGCATGAGGGTGTCGCCTCTGCACACACTGGTGTTGTTGCCACAATATCACTCTTACAGAAATGCTTCTGGTGGCTGGGTCTATACAAACAGACCAAGCAATATGATCTTTGCTGTGACATTTCCCAGGAGATAAATGGCTCAAATATCAAACACCCAACGCAGAGATCTCTCTTAGTGTCCAATAGGCCACTACAATGTGTGTACCTGGACCATTGCGGTCCTCTGCAATCTGATGGTGCAAACAAATACATCTTAGTTGATATAGATTCTTGTTCTAGATTCTTGTGGGTATTGCCACAGTGGTCGACTGACACTCGAACTGTTAGAAAAGACTTGCTGATCTTTATTGGCACATATGTGGTTGCAGCATTCCATTCGGACAAGAGCCCTGCCTTTGCCTCAAAGGCATTCAGGGACACCATGGGGATGATGGGTATTGAACTCCATTACTCCTCACCCTACCATCCCGAGGGAAATTAGGTTGTGGGAAGGAGGAATCGAGATCTAAAGCAGTTCGTAACAGCTAGAATTCTAGGTTCTGACCGCATTTGGCTTCATCACCGATATGGTGCCCAGAGAGCACTGAATAATCTGCCAAGACCGTCCTTGGGAGGATGCACTCCTCATGAGGTTCCCTTTGGGATACCTATGTATGCCCCAGATCTAATTGGCTCAGGTTTGGTGGCAGCAGATACAAATTTTAACATAAATGAACGTCTCACTGTCTTATAGGAGCTTCAGCAATTTTGTGATAATAATTCATCTGCCAGTACTCCCATTTTAGGAATAAGGGATTTGCCAACAACTTCTACTAGCTGGATTCCTAAAGTTGGGTATCTGGTTTGTGAGAAGATTGCTGTGACAAAGGAGTTTGGCCCATCCTACAGAGCACACGACAAATGGGTACACTGTTCCATGCATCTAGGGGGACATTAAATGTTCAGGAGCAAGAGCCCTCACACATCCAGATGGATGTCATGCTTCATCATCGGGAAGCTCCTCGTCAGACCGGCGGTGCAATATCTGACGGGCTCCCCAATCGGGGGCTCTTTACCGGAGATCTTTTTGAGGTGGCTGCCGATATGGTCATAATGGTCAGACACTCGTTATAGCAGGAGAGTGGATAGATTAAAATTGGTTAGCAACCCCACAGCAATCTGCTTTAATGGTTACATCACAAGGTTGCGACCAAGATTAAAAACATACAGAAAGTGGAGAATGAGGTTCATGCTCAACCACTTTAGCAATGCCTGGAGATCTGGGAAATTGTCACCTGACCCCTAAGGTCTGGTCCATCCTACAGAGCACCAGTCCACGCACTGGGAATACAAGGTACCATAACTGTCATCTTACCACCGCTGCCTGGTTCCAAAGCACACAGATTAGTCTCCATTGACAACATCAAATTACACCATGAGGCTGATCCTCCACAGTAATACCTAGAGGTCCCTTGGGTAGTTCCCAGGCCCCTCTCACTACCCAACAGGACATACCTCTTCAAAGAAGAAACAACACTTCTGAATACAACAGCATGTACAATGATGGCACAGGGAGGGTGGAAAATGAGCTTTTGCTGATTCCTGTTGTCACTACACCGACATCACCTGTCCAAGATGTGGCTGTTTTCTACTCCAATTCAACACAAACAGACAACATCGTCTATATGAACATCCACGCAAAGTGGAACCATCCACCAGTAATGCACCAGCTCCTGTGTTAGCAGAGACTGCTTCTGGTCATTTCATTAACCTTGATGACTTTTCTTCGACGTCATTCATTCCAGCCAGTGAAACTGTTTCAAATACATGTAGGCTGCATATATGGCTTAAAAATTACGATTTAATTTTCCATTAAATCATCTGTGGATATTTCAGACATAGCTTGCCTTTCTATTATGGATTGGGTTTGTGATTGTTTTCTTTCTCCTTATAAATAGCCATTATCTTCCTGAACACTCCTCTGTCGAGCCAGTGGCTAAAGCCCTTACTCCATATCTTTCCTCACATAAGGTCCAAAGGGACCTGTCCCTTGTGAGCATTTTAGTAAGACCAATTCCAGATGGGATTGTTTGGGTTAAAGTTCCATTTGGCATATGTGGGCCTGCTGAGGTCATTCAAATTCCATATGTTTTCAAAATTTCAATGACTGATGTAATTACACCTGGTGGTCTTTCTGATGACTGGGATGTTCAAACAGTTGATTCCATGCTAGCTGGCTTGCAGGATTATTCTGTATTTAAAAGTGATGATTTGTACAATAACACAAACAATTATGAGGAAATGTTTGTTATAATAATTGGGACATTATTATCTGCACTGAACAATTAGACACAGATCAGCTCTGCCTGTGGGGAGCCAAAAGAATTATCCAGATACATTCAAATATTTTTCTGGGCATGACATTAAGAATGAAGAATCATATTACTTCAAGTTATCACTCTCCAACATTAGGAAAATTTTGCTAACGAACACTAAATTGATTTATTCAGAATCCTTTGTTTCCCTACTTGCAGTTGAGGGATATGAATACTGGAAGAACACTATTGCTCTAAAAAGTTATGGGGAACACAAGATTGGCAAATTCAAGTTAGGGAGGGTTTATTTAGAGCATGCCTTATTCCTCTTCAAATGTTCTTTTTAAATGACACAATTCAACAGACATCCTGTGTAGGGTTAGCGAAATTAAAGGAAATGAATGTGCCCTGTATCCCCACACCTGCAAAATTCACAAATTGACAGTCCTTCCTAAACGTCACTGAGGAAGAATTAGATGCAAAGGTTCAGTCTGGTACCTATAAATCTTCACTTTCTAGTCTTGGCTGGTGGTCATTGTGGCCAAAAGACACAAACTGGTGTAAGGAGTGTTTTGGTAATTCCTCAGGGTGCTTCAAGATTAGCAGGCTGGACTTTTGCTTTGTCTCGGGTCAACACTCAAGTGTAGTTACTTCATACAGTGGGGGTAAACTGTGCCAACAATGGTTGCAGACTCATACCTTAGCAGCAGTTAAAGAACATCTTACTATGCTATCTGAGAGCATAGACTTACAAGAGTTCTTGTTAGGTCCCAGAAATCCACACTCTAAAAGATTCATCTATGCAATAAACAATGAGATCTGGAAGTTCTCTCAAATGGAAGCAGCGGTGCGTTTAAGGCGGATTGATAATGAAAATTTGGAAGAGGCTTTAACTGTTGTTGATAATGGCATGAGCACTCTGTCCAACAGAATATACTCCCTTAATAACATAGGGCATACAAACACATTTTCCCATAGACACAAAATGTGTAAAACCCTTTGCTGCATCTGGCCCCTAGTGTCATCTGCAATAGACATCATTCAGAATGGCAAGTCCTTTTTACACCATGGACAAAGTCAACTGCTTTCCATCATGCAGTTAAGTTGGACACTACAGATTCTGAAAAATGGCTGCATTACATGGAAATACATTAACAGTAGTGACCTGTTTGCTGCTTTTGATTTATCCAGGGAACACAGACACTGCCTAAAAAGGAAGTGAGTTTCACCATGCTTCATGTAGAAAAGTTGGAAAAGTTGTGTTTCATGGTTGCAGAAAGTCCATTACCAGTATGGCTTGTACATGGCATTATGAGTCAGCCCATTTCCACCTTTCATTTTTCAAAATGTTTGAAACATCTTGCCGTGGGCAGATACGAGTGGCCAGGCTATAGCTATATTAAAGAAGAGTGGGAGGTGCCCTTTGAATATAAATGTCTGACTGGCGAAACAGAGGTCTTTCTCAGTGGAAGCGAATGTGAGACTTCTGTTAGTAATTCATCAATTGGCAAACAGGGGTCCCTTCATGGCCTTTGCAATGTGGGGAACATGAACCTGGCCTGTTTTCTGATGGGCACTCCCGTCCCTTTGATTCGTCCAGCATTTCTTATACTTACGAATGAAAGTTATGTGGTCCTGAATGAATAAAGCTGTTGTGGTATGAGAACAGGAATTGCCTATGCAATTTCAGTCTCTAAGATTGTAACTTGTTGGAGACTTTTGTTATTCCCCCCACACAAGATAAGTGTAGCTAAAATGTGGCCTCACATTGATACTACTGATGTAAATTATGACAAGCTGAGCAGACTGAAGGCACTACTATTCCAGAAAGAAGTTGCGTTGTCATCGGCTAGAGCGACCTATGCTCTCCAGATAGCAAGATCATCAGACGAGATACAATCCCTATTAAATACCAACTTCCACAAGCATTTTGGAGTGCTGGTTTCCAGAATATTAAACGCTTCAAGCACTACAGGCATTGTGCACTTTTTTATGGCTGTAGGGTCTGGATTTGTATCCATCTTCCAGACAGTCTTGGGAGTCATTTCTTTTGCCATCCATTTGCTCTTTTGAAGTGTGTTTAGTAGCTTTCTTGTTACTTGGCATTGATCTGCAGGTTACTTCTGCTGTTGTTCCTGATGCGCAGTGGTTGTGCCTTCCCAACTAAGTGGAGTGATGGAGCAACTACCATCAACTCAGTTGCGCGTGATCGCATGGTGTGTTTCTTTGGTGCTTTTTTGCTGGAATAACTGGAGCATTATTCCTGACCAGTCTTATGGTGTGGGCAACCAGTCTTTCATTGCACCCGGTGCATCTTCAAACATCTATCTTTGGTGTGCCTTGCTTTGCTGCCAGTGCCTCCTGTGGACCAAAAACTGCTGATATTGCTGATGAGGGTTCATTCACGGTTTTGCCCCATGAGACTGAGGCTGATTCGCGAGGCCACTTACAAGCCACCCTTGGTGGACTGTCTGGCTCCTTTAGGCACTTCAAGTGGTGCTGCCCTTGTGTGTGATCCTGGGCTTGAGGCTGCTGCATGCTACTGCTCCATGGATCCATTTGCCAATCCTGTCATCGAGCTTACATCTGACACTGTGGTTTCTTTCCTGGATGCCCTGCCTTTTGATGGTTTTGAAGACAATCTTAGATTTCATGACTACTGTTAAATGAATTTGAACATTGGTGTATTCTAAAGTTTTAAAGTTTTGCCTTTAACTATGGCCTGCTGTGCTTGTCATGGTCAACATTTTGTCCCTTCGTATGTTTTAGCTACTTTTTTAACTAGTTTAATTAGATTTTAGTTATATTTTTATATGGTTTTAGCTTGTTTTAGTCCAGAGCATTTTAGCTTAGGTTCATTCACCTTCTCTGGTATCCTTATGGTGTCATATTTGTTCTGGCAATGGCGAGGGAGCAGTGGCTCCTATTTGGTTTTATTGGGAATCAGGAGATAGTTTAGCCTTCTAGCTTGCAGGCCTGTGCACACGTCACCTAGTGATGTTTAACCTACTTAGCTTGCTCTGACTTAGCACATTTATTTAATTATTTCCGCCAAGATGGCTGCTATGGTTATAGTTAGGAAGTTGTTTTGATTTCACGTTATCAGTGCCACTCTGTGAAGGCGTCACTAAGAGCGTCAAAGACAAGTGATATACATACGTATTCACATTATGGGGGTCATTCTGACCCCCGCGGGCGGCGGTCGCCGCCCGCCTGGAGGGAGCCGCCATATGGCCGCTCCGCGGTCGAAAGACCGCGGAGGCCATTCTGGCTTTCCCGCTGGGCTGGCGGGCGACCGCCAGAGGGCCGCCCGCCAGCCCAGCGGGAAACCCCTCCCCACGAGGAAGCCGGCTCCGAATGGAGCCGGCGGAGTGGGTATGTGCGACGGGTGCAGTGGCACCCGTCGCGTATTTCAGTGTCTGCAAAGCAGACACTGAAATACAAAGTGGGGCCCTCTTACGGGGGCCCCTGCAGTGCCCATGCCATTGGCATGGGCACTGCAGGGGCCCCCAGGGGCCCCACGACACCCCTCACCGCCATCCTGTTCCTGGCGGTCGGAGCCGCCAGGAACAGGATGCCGGTGAGGGGGTCGGAATTCCCCATGGCGGCGCAGCAAGCTGCGCCGCCATGGGGGATTCCCAGGGCAGCGGAAAACCGGCGGGAGACCGCCGGTTTTCCTCTTCTGACCGCGGCCAAACCGCCGCGGTCAGAATGCCCTGCGGGGCACCGCCAGCCTGTTGGCGGTGCTCCCGCATCCCCGGCCCCAAATGACCCCCTATGTTCTTTCCCATTAACGTGTGACAGGAACATAATGTACTATTGGAGGGAATTTTTTTATGTAATTGCTGTCCCAAGTATGCCTTCTCTGTATTGTTTGAGAACATGCCTGCGTCAAGATCCTACAAGATCTGTATAAATACATCTCATGCAGACAAGCTTATTAGAGGTATCCCTAGCAGATGCCATCAATGCTATCTATGCTACA
This sequence comes from Pleurodeles waltl, assembly GCF_031143425.1. Classification (NCBI taxonomy): domain Eukaryota; kingdom Metazoa; phylum Chordata; class Amphibia; order Caudata; family Salamandridae; genus Pleurodeles; species Pleurodeles waltl. The sequence goes on from NC_090439.1 coordinate 266,983,211, forward strand.
TGTTGCCTTGATGCAGACCCAGCCTTCGTGTCCCCACGGAGTCTGATCTAGACACCTCATTCCAAGGTAACAAGGGTTGTGGGGCTCTTCTCATGGACATGGTGCTGGCAGATTAGGTTTAAAACACCTAGCCCCATATTTATACTTTTTTAGCACCGCATTTGTGTAATTTTTTTATGCTAAAACGGCGTAAACTTACAAAATACAATTGTATTTTGTAGGTTTGCATTGCTTTTGCGTCAAAAAATGGCACAAATCCGCCGCTAAAAATGTATAAATATGGGCCCTACTCTCTTTAGGTTAGATATTAGGTTCATCATGCTAGGGTATTAGAGCCTATTTCACATCTTATGTTCTTGCAAGATGGTGGGGGTTTTTAGGTTCATTACTCTCGTTTTTACAGTTCTGTTTCCTGCATTGTTCATTATCCTAATCATTGCAGACCATGCATTTTACAGTAGATTGCAGTCTTGTTAATAAAACCTATTGAAATCTTTCCTGCATCTGCTTCATTGCCTGTGTGTGACTGAGACTTCTTGCTCATGTGAAAAAAAGGCTAATCTCTGTTTAACCACGACTCTCCTGAGATGTTGCACTCTTGAGTCCATGTGTAAAGGCTGCCAGAAATCACCTATTACTGTTTGGGTTTTTGGTGCGGTACTGCTTGTGAGTTGGGAGGGTTGGGCCGACAATTGCGACTTGTTGTATTATTGACCTAGTCGCCTATAAACTAGTGCTGTCATCCCTAAACCAGCAGTCTAGCCTAGAGCAAGAGGTCAACTACGAAAGATCCACAGATAATATTTGCTGGTGGTTGGGGGTAGCCAATAGAACATCTTCTGCATATGCAATTAATTACATTTCCTTTTAATATATAGTGCAGACAGACATGGTGAAAGTGGGCACCGTTGTTGGGTAGCTCTGGTAACATAGAAGCTTCTGGAGTTGAGCCCATTAACTGATACCTTAGATGCTGACTGTCCATAGATTTCCTGAATCAACTTTGCAAGATGTGGAGGAAAGTCCATCTGCTGCATAACCCCACATAGGAACAGCCATTCCACCCTGTCAAAAGGCCTTTTTAGTGTCTATGGGCTATAACAGCTAGAAAATGAGGTGTAGTTTCAGCCCAGTCTATAATTATTGCTGCTAGATTGGTGTACCTAGCTTCTGAGACAAAACCATCACATAGAGGGGAAATCAAACAAGTCATTTTCCTATTGAAGCAAGCTGCAGTAATTATAGAATATATTTTTGCAAGGGGCGCAAAGTATGATATGCTAACATAAGCTCAAGGGGTTTATCTCTTTTGCGGAATGTGATAATACAAGAGAGATTCCATTATTCTGGTGGAGATCCTCCATGCCAAATTTCTGCCACCAACTGTAAATATAGAGGTTCTATCAGTTTGGTTAGTGTCTGGTATATTTCTCAAGCTATTGTATCTGTACCCTGGGCCTTAAGTAATGGAGATGACTTGATAGTTTTGATCAGTTCTTGAAAGGAAATGGGGATAGTTAACTCACCCTTTTGCTGTAATGAGAAGCTGCATAGCATCAGGCATTCTAGGAAGGACTTAGGTCCTTATTATGAGTCTGGTGCTCTAAGACCGCCAGACTCACGGTGGAGGTCGGACCACAGCGGTTGTGGCAGTCCGACTGCCATATTACGACCCTGGCAGTTAGACCACTAATAGACTGCCATCTCTGCCAGGATCTATGATCCCGATGGGATGACGGTCATCTTCACGGAGTTATGCGTGGCCAAAGAGGAGGTGCAGGTCTCTTGAAAAATGGGTGACTACAGGGAGGCGCTCCTACCGAGCTCCAGTTTAGGAGATAAAGCAATGAAAACTCAATGACTCGAAGTGTGTGTACTGAAATGGGATGATTAATTCCAGACTACCCTGTTGATTGAGATTATATGACAAGAGGTAGGGGGTATATTTTAAGGGATCTAATGTCCCGATGAAGGCTGATTGACCCTTATGGGCAACGGAGGTGGCCAAAACATGTTAACATATAGCATATCACTTGGGGTGAATGAATGATTGGGCTCCGATATCACCACCATAAGTTCATCAATTTTTATTCCTATCCAGGTGGTCCTTAAATAAAGACTAGGACTGGATACCCATGAGATAGTTTTAAATAGTTGTGTGCTTTCTGTATGATTGATTACTTTGTGTTTTTGTGTCCCCTTCGCTATCGCTTCATCTCTGACATGGGCTTTCACAGGGATGTGGAAACAAAGCCCAATGATGATGCAGGCCACATTCAGTGGGCAATTTTTAACATCTTAGTTGTGCCTGATATATAGATAGAGGTTGTCTTTGGAGTCACCTATGGATTTTTCTTGTCCTGTGTGTGATAGTGACTAAGTGATGTCGGCAGGTGGATTATGTAACTTTTTTCCTCTCACCCCTTTTTTGGTGTCTGGACATGGTTGTAATCAGCCACAGTGGCACCAAAGTCAGCATTGCCGTGCTGATTACACACATGTTCTCCGCCAGCCCTTTAATGGCAGTTCAACCACCATGAAAAGGCTGGTGGAGAAAAAGTGCTGGGGACCGCAGTGGGGCTCCTGCACTGCCCATGACATAGTCGTGGGCAGGGCAGGGGGCCCCCTCCCAAGCATCGTCGGAATGTGGCAGTGTGCTTTCTGATGGTGTTAGGGGAGCCCCCTGTGTGACAACGTTGTACTAGGCTTAATGGTTAAGGCAAGTCTAATGCTGCCACACATTTTTCACTGGGCTGACCAAGTCCAATGGAAAACTCATACTGGGGCTGGAGGGAAGCCCGCCAGCACCATGTTGGTCTACTCATCAGGAGTTTGGCAATTAGGTTTTTCTGACTGCCAAACTCGTAATCAGCCCCAAATGTTAACATGTTCTGAGTACAGAGTTGCAAGTACACAGTTGTTTATAAAACCTCTGGCATGCTTAAAACTATACCTTAGTGCTTTATCATTGATTCCCCTTTGGAAGTTTTAATTATCAACATTTTCCAGGCTGGGGTGTCTGTCTGTGCTTGTGGGTCAATAATGTACCTATCTTGTACACATGCTCCAACTTCACATAGCTATATCTCCTAATCTGTTGAATAAGAGCTTGGTCAGATATATAGCGTTTTGATTAGGGACCATAATCTTAATATCTCCTGCAATACTGCTAATTGCTGTTGTTTACCTGAATCTTGTACTAATTAAACATGTAACTTCTCCAGGTTGGCCAGTTTGAATCTAAGGTGGTTTTACTTCCTTGTCTTAGTCTCCAAGTTACATGATTGTTTCAAAGCATCCCATTCAGCCCTACCAATGGCTTTGCCATAACAAGCTTTGATGCATTATGTTACCTGGGCCTTCATTTCATTTAAATACAAAGGTTCCTGTAGTAGATAGTTGGGAAAAGCCCACCTCTGATTTGTGTTTATTCTAGTAGGGATCTCTAAATCCCAGATAGAGGAGTATTGTCTGATACCGATGTGGAGTGAAAAATAACATTGGCAAAAGGTGCTAACCTTTGCTAACTGAAAAATAATTAATCCTTGATCAGTGTTGGTGGACTCAGATTGTAGTCAGATGCAGCTGACATGTTAACACTGAAAGGGATTTTTTAGTTTGGTCATATGAATGCAGACATTTACATGGGTAGTGTCCGAGGGCAGGGGTTATACACAAATAAAGCCCCTACAATTAGGGGTTAGTGTAACTCGTGTAATTTTCTGTAGCATTATTACACAGAATTACAGCTAAATCATGTGAGATTACCCAGTGTCAAGAGAGGAGTGCAACACAGCATTTAGAACTATTTTCTTTGAAATCAGAAGATGTGGCTCTCACCTCAGAAATCCGCAGTGTGATTTCTCAGAGATGATATAGACTCAACTTATTATGCCCAGCCTCTCTTACTCATGGTCTTCTAAACAGCAAGGAAGATTTATCGGCAAATGAATCTGAATCAGGTAGTGCTGTGTGTTTTCCCAGGAGAATTGTCTAAGAAATGGAATGGTGTTGTGAACCATAATATGGCGATCCAGTTTCTGATTTGTCCAAAATGTGGTATTGATCATTATTCTATGCTGAATCTACAGGTCTTGCTCATAGTTTATGGGTAGAATGTTCTTTTTATTTTACTGGGTGACTATTATTTGTCCTCATGGAACTCTGTTCATTTGAGTGATACTTTTAGGCCCATATTTATACTTTTTTAACACCGCATTTGCAACATTTTTTGACACAAAAGCAGTGCAAACTTACATAATACAATTGCATTTTGTAAGTTTGCGCTGATTTTGCATCGAAAAAACAATGCAAATGTGGCGCTAAAAAAGTATAAATTTGGGCCTTAGTTTCCTCACAAAACTATGTGTGATTGGATTGAGACTTCTTTTCCTTATTAGAAATGCTGGTGGTTTTCTTTCTGGACCTGAGAGTTAGAGACTTCGGATTTTTGATTTAGCACTCTATGTCTGAGCCTTCATGGCATGTACTGATATATTATGTATAGCCTTTGTAAAAGTACTCTAACTTTTAATCAATCTAAAACTCAGTTCTTGAGTGGCCCCCACCATCACTATTTTGATTTACTCTGGTATTTTGTTGGGCCTGATGTCATAGAGGGTGGTGTCTCAAAGTCACTGGCAGTAAAATTAGGGGTGATCACAAATATTGGGGCTCAGTAAACTTTTGGTGTTAGACGTGTGAGCCTTACGGTGTTCTTTCCCAAAAGTTTTCCTTATGCCAACATATATTTTCTCATCTAATTTTTGTGGGCCTTAGGACTCTGTGTACTTTACCACTGCTAACCAGTGGTACAGTGTGTGTGTGTGTGTGTGTATGTGTGTGCTGACTACTTAAATCATTGTAACATTGGTAATCCCCAATTGACATAATGTATTTTCTTTTAAACCCTAGTAAACTGGTGCTACATGCACCAAGGCCTATAAATTAAATGCTACCAGTAAGCCAGAAGCACTGATTGCCCACATCTCCCCACTTAAGTAGCCCTTTAAAAATGTCTCAGGCCTGCCATTGTAGCCTATTTGTGCAGTTTTAAACTGTTATTCTGACCTGGTAAAATAAACCCTTTGCCAGGCCTAAACCCTCCTTTTTAATACATATAAGTCACCCCTAGGGTAGGCCATAAACAGCCCGCCGGGAAGGGTGCAATGTTATTTAAAAGTAGGACATATATTTTTAAGTTTTACATGTCCTAGTAGTGAAAACCCTTTAAATTTGTTTTCCACTACTGCATGGACAGCTTCTCCCTTAGAGTTACATTGGAGCTACCTTATTACATTTTATAAGCTGTAACTTCCAAATGGGAACGGGTAAACAGCTCATGTTTGGTGTCTAGAATTATAATGAAATTACCTCTTTTATAATAAACTCAGTTTTTGAATTACAATTGTGAAAATGCCAGTTTTATAAAATTGTCACTTTCTTGCCTTAACCAATTAGTACTTGCAGCCTGTTTCTGGGTCACATGGATGGGTGCAGTTGGAGGTTGGTGTTTGTGTATTCCCTCTAGATAGCCACACACAATAGTGAGCTTAGGTGTACCTAGATGAGCCACCACTGGCAGGATGGGAGAGTGGAGGTAAGCACCACCCCACCAACTCCTGAATAGGCTGTTTCAGTCTGGAACCAGGGCAGTTGAGTCAGAAAACCTGAACACTCCAAAGGAGATGCTCTAGAAGTTTGGTTCACTTCATATAGGGTACCGAGTATACATAGTGGACCTCAGAGACTAGCTCTTTAGTATGCTTCTGGATCTATGGACGATTCTGCCTGGAAGAAGGACTGTTGTGCTGCTGAAAGTACTGCTACTTTGCTGGACTGCTGCCCTGAAGGATTTCTGCCTGCTTTACTGACATGCTGCCTGCTGCCCTCTTACCTGGGTGAGGAGGGCTGGACTTAGAACCTATACCCATTATCCTCAGAATGACTTCAGGAACTAATCTTTTGTGACCAGCACCTGGACTCTGCGACTGTGAGTCCTACCCTGCCAAGTGGTGTCTGAAGTAGGGTTTGGTCTGCCATAAATCTCGTGGCAGAGGACAGTTGTATAAGAGTACATCCTTATATTTCAGAATCCCTAAAGTAGGTCCAAGAATTCACTGTGATTTTTTAATCTTTAATTCCTGCTGTGAGGAAGAAATAATTTTTTGGAACTTTGCTAAAAGTCCAGTGCCGCAAAGACTCCTGAGAATAGATAAGCTGAGCATTCCCGAATGATATGGGGTGTAAGTATGAGTAGGGTAGAGTTGTTTTTGTGAATGCGAATTGGAGTATGAGTTTGTGAGACGGATGTGTGCTCCTGCTGTGAGTTCTTTGAGTATGCGATGAAGATTGTGGGTTAAATTGGCAGATTGGTCACTGTTTTGTTGATATAGTATTCATATTTTAAATGCATTTTAGGTTTTACCAGCTTACTTGTTGGTTTGGATTCATTGAAATCCAAGAGATCAAGATACATTGATAGTTCTTGTCTGTATTTGTGGTATTTAAAGCTAGGCACCACTTATACATCAATAGGGAGTCTGAATTAACACATTTAGGGGGTGATTCTGAAGTTCCCCCGTCAAAATACCGCTCCGCGGTCCAAAGACCGCTGACGGTATTTTGAGGTTTGCCCTGGGCTGGCGGGCGGCCGCCAAAAGGCCGCCCGCCAGCCCAGGGCAAACCAACCTTCCCACGAGGACGCCGGCTCCGAATGGAGCCGGCGTAGTGGGAAGGTGCGACGGTTGCAGTGGCACCCGTCGCGTATTTCAGTGTCTGCACAGCAGACACTGAAATACTTTGCGGGACCCTCTTACGGGGGCCCCTGCAGTGCCCATGCCATAGGCATGGGCACTGCAGGGGCCCCCAGGGGCCCCGCGGCACCCCCTACCGCCATCCTGTTCATGGCGGGTTTCCCGCCATGAACAGGATGGCGGTAGGGGGTGTCTGAATCCCCATGGCGGCGGAGCGCGCTCCGCCGCCATGGAGGATTCAACAGGGCAGCGGAAAACCGGCGGGAGACCGCCGGTTTTCCTTGTCTGACCGCGGCCGAACCGCCGCGGTCAGAATGCCCTGGGTCAGAATGACCCCCTTAATTTCCTAGGTTGTATGTTTAATTCAGTTATTGTATTTTGCTTGTGTGCACAGGGCACACTAACTGGTGTTGATTACCCCTGGATGGGAGTCTGATAAGTGTAAACATAGTAATTGGTGAATTAGTGCCTGTATTTTGTCTTGACTTTGAATTTTGGTTATGTTTTTGTGATTCACAATACAGATGTAGTACTTGATTTCCTTTCTTTTTAAGGTAAACAGGCAGGAGTTTATGTAGTCATTTGAGGTAAAAGTGTTTTGTAGTTGTTTTACTGTTCATGGATAAGTTGTGCTGTAATTGATAGCTCAGTTGACTTACATTTCCTATGAAATGAGATTTATGATTAAAGATGCAACTAGATGCACTAATGAGGCACATGATAAACTATAGGAGCTGGCTGATGAATTAGAAATTGGAATAAGTGTGGTGAAAAATGTGAAGCAAAATTATCAAATAGATGTGACACATGATGAAATTAAGGAAATGAACTTAATTACTCTATGAGCTCAAGCAAAAGATTTCATTGAGAAAACATAAGATTGGAGTGATTTGAAAAAATATCAAGATAAACAGAAAAAGGGTGACAGCAAATAAAAAGAGGATAAAAGTTGCTGAAGGCAGAGTGAGGTAGTTTCACAAGTAATTTAGATTTTTCAGCAGGGAGAGTTTTGGAAGTTCCTTTGAGATAAGTTCATGGGGGAATCTTGTGCATGTACTGTGAACTTAAGCTGATCCGTACACATTTATGTACAATTTCCTTAAGTTGTCGGAGAATCCAGCAAAACTGTAAGATGAAGCACATATGCTGACACACATACTCAGATGTTGTGGATGGTTTTAAATTTGTTATTTGAGATTGTGGTTCCTAGATATTTGTCATTAGAATGTATGGTTGTTGTTGGTTGGCTGGCCCAAGAACTAGCAGGAATTTGTCCTAATAATGCACCTGCTGCAGAGATGGCAGATAAATAAAAGTAAGTGATTGAGTGTTTGAAAACATGAAGTCCTGAGAATCATATAAAGTGACATAAGATTTTGAGAACCTCGCGAGAGCCATAGGAGTCAATACATTGTTTTACAAGAAACTAATGCATATTTACAAGTAAAATAACAGATTCAAAAATCTGAAAAGGATGGCGTTCCTGGTCGTGCATCTGTATTTGTGAATGAACTGAGGCCAGATATTAGTCACCACATTCAGTGGAGTGAGTTGTGTTGGCATACAAAGGGCACAGAAGACATCTGATATTGATGCTAGCAAAGAATAGTAGTGATTACTTTGAGACTAAGCAAATGAAACCCAATGAGAAGCTGATGATTTCTCAGTCAAAGCGATATAAAAAGGGTCCTTGAACCAAATGAGGTCAAATATGATTTTTTTCAAGCTATAAGGGCCCGATTACAAGTTTGGTGGTTGTACCACCAGTCCGCCGTAGCAATGGTGCCAAGAACTGTGTCGAGTCAGGAGACGTTTGTAGCTCTATTACAATATATGCAGCCTGAACTGCCAACCGCGTCAATCAAGTGTGTTCCACCTTCGAAGCGGTGGACTTCAATGTTGGCTATATGTACTCCATCACCGTTAAGGCAGGGGGTTCTCGCCGAACAGATTATGAAAACACAGTAGCACTGGTGGTCTTCTTACAGCGGTTCACTGAAGGTGGTCATCTGTACCGGTACTCGCTCAACAAAGCACCACAACGGTGGCATTGGATGGATTCAAATGCAATATACCTGATGTCATTAGCCAAGTGGATAAACCTGCAAACCACACTATAAAATGCACCATAAAGCACATCCCATTCCAGACCATGATCCTATGCCACTCCACTGCAGCACAGCCACAGGACACAGCATTTTGGTGAGAGCGAGCAGGCCTATTTTTCCCTATCCCTATTACTAGTCAACAAACACCTTGCTAGCACTTTTTCTCATCCCTCTATATAGTATTTTGTTGTAATGTCACTAACTTTCATTTGGGGATATGTCAAGGGAAATATGGACCAGAATAGTAGACAGGGAGAATGCAGTAGGCACTACCTTGCTCACACAGGAGGAAATTAGGAAGAGGTGGAATGACCTGAGGGGAAAGGTGCATTCACTAGCCTCCAAGCCAAATCTGGAGGACAATAGGACTGATGGTGGTCCTCCCAGCAACCCAATCAGATGGTTCCCATGAGAGAAGAAGGTGTTGTAGATCATACATTCTGTAAGCTTGGCAGAAATACCTGGGGGAGTACACTCTTGTAAGTTATATCTTGGTAATTGTCATAAAACCTCAATGTCCTGTCTGCCCCAATCCACCTTTTGCCATTGTGTTGTCTAGCTATGTTCTTAACATGTAATCCACAAAGTAGCAGAGATGTTGTCTTATCACTGTTGATGTGTGTTATTCCATATAAGATCAATTATCATCACATGCCATATTTAATGTGTGTGTAGTCCCACAAACAAATCCCATTTCATGACCCATTATATATGTCAATAGGTAATTACATGGTCCATCTAAAAATGCAGTTTGTGAACAGGTATGTTACAATAACCATTTTGTAGGTGTTGGCAAGTAGACAGTGAAATGACTACAGCTTCCACAAGGCCTTGTTTTTGCAACTCCAAACATAACACAATTGTGATTTGACCATTCTCACTTGTCTTACATCTCAAAACCGATGTCCTTTTTATTTATGGAGTGAGCAGACAACATACAGTGCTGTGCTCATAGACATTAATGCCTACTTTGCAATATGTTGTTGTGGTCTTCACAACTGAAACAATTGATAGAATGAGTGACCCCATGTCACATGTGTGTGCCAAACTTTTGCAAGGCATGAAGTTAACGCAGCTCTCTAGAAACTGCAGGTGCACTGTTGTCTCTGCACCAATCACATGATGACTAATGTGAAATATACAACCAAGTTGTGTGATTCCCTGTACTGTACACAGCTAGGCCTTTGGAATGGTCAGATGTACTTGTTAACTCTCCACTGTGTTGGCTGGAATGCTAGGGAGGTGTCATGTTCATCCCTCAAACGGAAGGAAAAACATCTCAGGACATCTAATGAGCTGCTAAATGTACGTATATGTATTTAATGTCTACAAATGACTTGTCAACAAGTTTAAGACCACTGAAATATGTCACAATAGAAACCTCTACCTATTTTGTCTTCTTATGGGTTTCTACTTACCATATTACAAACGTTTAGGATGTGATTAACACATTTTCACCATTAACATTGTTTTCTATTTCACAACAGGTCTAACTGGCAGAACCCCTGGCCAGAGCTTGGAGACAGAAGAGACACCCACACCAACACAGGACCAAGCCTTCAGGGTACAACACTCCTGGTGATGTGGATGAGAATGACGTGCTAGTCCATCTGGTCAGCCTGGGCAGATGTCACTTGTGAGTGTCACTGGGCCTGCAACAACACTTTCCACCCCAGCTACAATACATCCGTCAACATCATCTACCACAACCTATGTACTTAGCACAGTAACCACCATCATGTTCCCCCCATGCTAGACCCTGATGTGACAATCACCACTCCAGTCAAGGTGGTGCCATGAGCCAGTGGGAGTGGGCACCCTGGGCTAAGGGCAAAGGCTCATTGTTGGAGAAGTCATTTGAGGATAACTATGGGCCGGCACAGTGAGGCCTCTGCGGACATTCACACCCAGGACTCCATTGGCCAAGTCTTGAGAGCCTATCAGGAGTACCAAGGCATGACTGGCCAGGTACTCACCAAACTCACAGAGATGAAGCAGCTGCAGAGGACATACACCATCAGATAGAGGCCCATAACTCCAACATGGGATCCCTTATATGGGTTCTAATGGGTATCTACACACACAGGGCTTTTCCAGGACCTTCTACCTCTTCCTACAACATCAGGAGCATCAACATCTGCTGCAGCCACAAAAAGGGCGGTCCTGCCAGAGGAAGAAAAACCTCCAAACACCCCTATCCCTTTAGCTGTGGATCTCCTCCCTCCCCTGGAAAGTGGGGACATCCACACAATTTACCAGAAGGTGAGGATGACAAGACCTCCACCACCAAGAAATCTCAAACTTAATTTCCTCTAGTATGTGTAACACATTCACGCTGTGGGGTAATTCTGCCCACATCTACCTTTCTGACAGCAGCAGTATTTTGGACTATGGACTCCAAATAATTTGGCATCTACTACTATGGTTTCATTCACCATGACTGACTTCTTCACTTTTCATGTTTGTATTACACAATGTTACTTTCCTCCTTGTTCACTGAAATAAATCCACTAGTATGAAACGCATTGCCTTTTGTTGTATGTCTCACATCTAGTAGTGTATGAATGTATTTGCACATGAACTTGACAATGGCAAAACTGTATACTTGTGTAAGTGTGGATATGTTGCATATATACAATGTTTAGCTCAGGATCACAACCATGTCTCACCAAAACATTCATACAAGTGTGGTCTCTCATATATCATCTTAAGTACTTCGCACCAACAAACGCCAGGCATTATGTCAGAAACATAGCAAATCAGCCATGACACCAATAATCTGTGCCAGTGGTCACAATTTATTTTGAAGAAATTAACAACATGGAAGGAGGGGATACATGTGACAATTTCATATTGAATAGGCAAAATAAAATTGGTCTATGTCACCAGCTGGAGCTATATCATCTAGCCCACAAAGGTAATCCCTCATCAATAACAACCAATAGACATAAACATGGCAGTACTACATTTTCTGATCACAGGATCATCCGATAAATATTTCCAATATCTAGTGGAAAGTCACAAACCAAATATCTCTGTCATGCTAGAAGCACCCTGTCCCACAATGATGACACACATCAATAGCTACGTACACATCACACACAATGAGGATTTAGACAATCTGAAGGAAGAATAGCATTATTTGGCTCCATAGATGGATTCCTCATTACTTCCACTTTATCGCTGTGCAAGCTGTATTGGTACAGGACTTATACACCCAAAGTCTGTGTCTGTCATTCTCAGGAGCAACCATGGTCTCCACTGTACATCCAAACAGCACCATACACCCACAAATGTCACAACTCTGAAACGTGCAATGGCGAAGGTACCTAAAACAGAAAATAAATACAAATTAGTGATCAAACCATGCAGGTAAAACAATTCATATAGTCAACTCCTGGAGAACATAGTTCAAAATAAGAACAAAACAAAGGACCACAAACATAATCACCCTGTGTCATTACCTTGTTCAACAAACACCTTCCATCTGGATTACCCAGAGCTTGCCCTGCATGATTTCCCCCTAACGTACCCCTTTCATCATCACAACTAGAGTTGTTGTTTCAGTCCAACTCATGACATGTTACCAAAATACTTACACTCATGAGAAGAAGTTGTTGATGAGATCATGACACAAGACAGCTCTTTTTTTTAAATTGAATTTACCTTTATTTGCATGATTACTTAAAATCTTAGCCAAAGGAGTGAAGGAAAGAGAGAAGAGAAAGAAAAGAAATGTAATACATAAGATTCTTCACTACAAAATTAGAGTCCACGGTTTGTCATGGTCCCCAACGGGTTTTCAATACTTATGCCTAACACTTTACGTGAGTTTATTAAAACAATTGCAGATATAATATAATTGTAAGGTACAATAGAGCTTAAATTAGTTAACATATAAAGTGCAAGTTACTTTACTAAAATAGTACGATTTCTTTAAGACAACTAACAAAATCGCCATAGAGTGCTAAAAAGCTTTTACGATTAAATATTATTAAAATTATAAGAAACACATACTTTACTGGCCATCTTCATCACACTGCTTCTTCAAGATCTAGTCTAGGATGAACCGGAGGGAACTTATCATAGAAACTCAAACAGTACTTTACAACTGATTTTCTATAGAGGAAGTAATATAGTCACCATAAAATGTCAATTTGTTAGGTTCTATAAAATTGTTTGTTACTCATGTTATAATATGAGAAGGTTTTACAGCACGTCTTCATCAGACCATGCCTTCACAGTTGTACCTGAACAGAACCAAAGTAGAGTAATTGGGATATCAGAAGCAGCCTGTAAGAATCTTAACATGCAAGGTTAAGAATTTCACCAGTTTGCACTTTATCTGTGGTTCAGCCAGATGAAGCACTTTCATTACTGCTGGCCGGCAGGAGCAAAGCCCACTTATATCAAAAGCAAGTTTCAACAATTGACGGTGAGCTTCTCTTAGGGCTAGACAGATGGAAATCAAGTGAACAATATCCTCTGTCCCAGCACTGCACAGCCTGCTTGACGTCTCACCACCATTCTTCCATGCTGGTTGGTCCATTAGAGACAGCAAGGACCTTAATTATATGACAAGCAGCTGGCGTTTCAAATGCACTAAGTATGTTGCAATCAAATACTGTGCTGGCATCAGTCTGCTGTAATTATGCATAACCACCCAGGCATGCGACCTGACTGCAAATTTATGTATATCATCCAACAAAGATTGCATCCTAGTTTCTCTGTTTAATGCACTGCAAAAGAGGGGGTATGGCATGTTGGAATCCCATAAGTGTGTTGTGTGTGTCTCTAGAAGGGTATGTTGCAGGTATCCACTGTATGCTGACTTTGAATCTTTAGCCACAGAGTTCCATAGCACAGCATCTAATAGGCTTGTCTTGTTTCCGCTGATTTTATACCACATCTTAATCGCATGAAATTTCCTTTCTAGGAGCTGCTGCTTAAGTCCAAATTCTAGTCTACCTTGTGAAGGAGATGCACAATGAGGGAGACAAAAGACTTGCTTGTAAATTTTGATTTGCTGCTGGTCCAAAATTAGTGATTCTTTTCCATACAACGCTGTGTCCCCATACGTTATTGTTGGAAAAAGTGTTGTGAACATGACAGACATTAACGGTTTATAAGAAGGCCCATTCAACTTCCTGGAAAGGGCACAGAAGGTGAATGTTAAAACTTTGCAGTTCTGTATAATTTGTTGCTTGTGCACAGAAAAATTCAGTTATTGTCTATGTTTAGGCCTAAGTATTTGCAATGACTGACCTCTTCTAACACTGTATTACCTAACTTGAGACTGACTGCAGGGCTAAAGGTACTCGACATAGACATGGTTTTTGACTTCCTAATATGACTTTCTAGTTTATCGGTTGTCACATAATTGGCCAAGGCATTGACAACACTGTTGTGTGGCTCAGTAATACAATATCATCTGCATATGAAAGATGTGATATATGCAGAGCTCACAGCTTCGAGGAGTGCGAATTTATCTCATCCAGCTTTGAGAGGTCAGCCATGAAAAGATTGAACAAATGCGGGGTCAAAACACACCCTTTTTTGAGTCTAGTATTAGTTGGGATCTTCCTTGAAAGCATTGTGCCATCAGCTAGCTTGATCTGTACCCAGGTTTTGTCATATAGCATTTTTATACCTCGCAGGATTCCCTCATGCAATCCCCAGCTCTGCAACTTTCCCTAAAGGAGGTTTTTGTCCACACAATCAAAAGTGCTTTCAAAATCTATGAAGCATAAGTGCAGTTTTTTTCATTAGGTGCTTTGATTTATCAGCTATATCGCTTAATGCTAATAGATTGATCATATTGCCGTATCCCTTTCAAAAGTCAGTTTGATTCAATGGGACAAGGTTGATTGAAGAGGCAAACTACTTAACTGTTTTAGTCAATTAGAGCAATCAGTCTATAATTAGCCAGGTTTGATCGGTCCCCCCCCCTTAAATATCAGATTGATGATAGATCTTTTAACTCTCTGGTATAGTTCTACTCTGTTCTGCTTCGGTGAAGAGGATTGAAAGTGGCTTGAACCAGAATTCTGGATCTGCCTTAAATATAGCCTGAGGGAGGCCATTGGGGCCGGGTGCACCGTCCCTGCGTCCCTTCTTGATCACTTGGATTGCTGCCTCAG
This sequence comes from Pleurodeles waltl, assembly GCF_031143425.1. Lineage (NCBI taxonomy): Eukaryota > Metazoa > Chordata > Amphibia > Caudata > Salamandridae > Pleurodeles > Pleurodeles waltl. Next base: position 266,998,214 of record NC_090439.1, read on the forward strand.
TTGCATATTGTGTGGGGTTTAAGTAGTCCTGGTCATACCTTATTTGCACCTTTGACTGGATGTTTATCTCTGGAGTACATTCTTGATTGGTGAACATGTTGGTCAGATGACTTAGGCATTTTCCCTCAGGAATGGACGAATAGTTGATAGCTCTTGACATCCAATCAATGCCATTGACCATTGCCCAAAAGGCCATAGAATTGGCTAGCTTTGAATTAGAAATAAGTTTTGATTAGAAGTTATCCTCCTTCTCCTTATGCTCTAAACATAACTGGGATTTGTAATTATTTCTTACACATTTTATTGTCTCACACATGGTTATTGTAACGTTTGATTTTTTGCTCTATCTGAGCTCATTCTGCAGACTTCTTCGCATGTTTAAGTTTTTTGCCGACAGTCTCAGAGATCATTGTAACGCTCGTATTGGCACAGGTCGAAGTGTAGAACTAAAAGAAGGAAGTCAAGTTGAAAAGATAGACCACACTTCCTTTGCTGACGTGTGCAAAGATGTTGTGGATTGGTACACTGCTTTTGTCTTGGTAGTTAGCTTTCGCAGTGAGCTAGATGACCAAGTCAAATGCTTTAAATTTATAAATCCAAGGGTACCAAAGTCTACCAGAACTGAGGTATATCTTGCAGTATTCAGATTCAATTCTATATGCTGATATGAGTGATCACTTAGAAGGGTACTTTCAATTTTGAACTTCCTCAGCTGTGAGCACAAGGAAAGAGACACAATGGTATAGTCTAGTGTTGAATCTACCTTTGCACTGTGAGTGTACCTTGGCGGCCTATTGTTTACAGTCCTCCGATTAAGAACCCTCAAACCCAGGTGCTCTAATGCACAAATCAGTTCCCTGCCAATGCCATCCAGTTGCTTCTGAGGTTGAGGGGCCTGTGGTAAAACTGACCATAAAGCATTTTTCGTGGCTGACTGCTCATTGTTGAGCTAGGCATGTCTTATTTCTGAAATCTCATGCAATCATTTCTTAAAAAGTAGGAGTTTCCGGGCCCTAGGTAGATGGGTGTAAACATCAAATATAAAGAGAGGAGTTGCCTGGCAGTTGTCACCAAAGTTTAGCTTGATGGCCTGCGGATCGTCGGTCGAAAATGGTAGTTGCTCTGTGGTTGCACATAGGGCAGTCAAAACATAAGTTGTTAGGCATCTACTCAGTCTGCCAGATCTGTTTGGTTTCGTGGCACTAATGTGATGCAACGTGTAACTGCCTAGATGAGTTGGGTCAGTTAGCCCAGTTTCTTGTAATATGATGAATTCGTAGATGCCATTGATTGCTAATGCGAAGCCATCTGGGACAATGTTTTTAGCCTCAGCAATATTCCAGGACAGAATCTTTACAACATTCTGCTGTTTTACATTTGTTTCATTGTGATTTTGGAGTCAGATGTTTCTTGGTGCAATTAGGGTAGATGCTGCCCACCTCCAATCTACATAAGGGTCATACGATGATTGTGGGCCTGTATTCACTGGGTTGCGGGTATGTTGGAGCCCGTAAACAAGCTTCAGCCTAATTTTCTCCTGCCTTATCCAGGGTTCATTCGCTTCTGGTTCCTCGGAGGCTAAACAGCCCTGGAGAGCACAGGAGTTGTTTGCTATCTTTGGAGCAGTAGCCTTTGGGGAAACGAATATCACAGATTTGGTGGTTTTGAGAGAGCAATACCCCAAGATTCGAACTGTTGTTTAGAGTCCATGATTAATACAGAAATCTCCTGTGATCTCAAAGTGGTAAGTGTTTGTTTCGAACCTGAATGGTCACAGATTGAAAGAAATTTCACTGATATTAAATCTAACAGCCTTAGCATGTTACCTCTGTTTAAGATATCTTGTTAGCCTAGCGATGTATATTGCGGGGTTAGAACAATTTACCAAGATTCCCCACTATTTAGAAATTCATTATTTTGTTGAGGCTGGGAGCCACGGCCTATACTTACATGAACAATAGGTTTTTGTCAGAATTTGGTTTCTTGCTGCTCCACCCGAGAATTCGTAGTGGGACGGCAGACTATGCTGGTTTGTTGTGAGCGATGATGGGTATCCACTGGAGTGATTTGTGAATTTTGATGCAAATACCTGCTCATTACTAATTGTAAATATCCTCAGAGGGTAGTTAGACTTCAAAGGTGGTTCATTTATTTTGGGTATACATTGGATAGTCTGATCAGTATGACATATACACTTTCGACAGGACGACAAAGCTTTGTCTTGTTGTATAGATTTTATTTGTGTTTGGTCGCAATGTTCCTGTGATTGTTGCCGATTTCCCTGCATTTCACCCACTTTAGCTACCGCACATTCTGCTGTAATTAACAGAGGTTTTTTTTGTGAGGCAGCATTGAATGTGCTAGGGCAGCCCGATCCTGTGGCCATAGCTTGCTTTCCAATGCCTCTGTCTGCATATCATCCACTAGTTCATTTGTTGTTAATATAGGTACCTTGGAGGAGCCCTGTGTAGATTGCACAAGTCTGGGCAACTGCTCCTTGGGTAGCTTAACGTATGCGGATGATGGTTGGGTTAATGCCGTAGTCACAGATCGCCTCTGCATCTCAGGCTTTTTTAATGGATTCAGGACCCCCATGCTGAGCCCTTAGTCTCTGAAACTGGCAGAATAGGAGGCTGTGATTCTGCCATCTTATTTACTGCAATTTTGAGTGGGAGGAGGGAACTGTTGATTGTATGTTGTCGACGTTCAACAGTATAGAGCCGTTTATTGCCCTTATCCATAAAGCTTCAGGTGCTATGGACGCTTTCGGGTACCCTTAAGGCAGGGAGAACTGGGATGGTGACTTTAGTTGCTCTGTGAATATAAGGCAGAAATTGCTGCCACTGTCTTCACAACAAAGTTTCTTCCTGGCCTTTCTAGCTTGCTTTTTCTATCTTTTAGTTAATAGCTTAGGTACAGATTCGCATAATTCAGCTAACTGATTTATTCGAGGAGACACAGATGTAGGCGTTCGATCCCCCAATTTATTAGTCACAGGATAATTACAGATATCTAATGGTACTACAGAACAACTTTAATCTTTTGATTTAATACTTAAGCAAGCTGTGGTTATGGCCAAATGCTTCTCCCCATTTGATGCTTCTTGGCCAGGATTTACTAAGCGTTGGACAGTGGACAATTCACTTCCTGGATTAGTTTGGTTGCTATCTAGTTGAGTTATTTGTTTGATGGAGTGACTAGGTGGATGGAGTTTACTTCCATTTATTTTTAACTCATCCACTATAATTGTTAAAATGGCAGGCAGAGTGCTCAATTTGTCTATAATTGGATCGCATTTGCAGGCTTCTTGTTGAGGCTGATCTGTTTTAGCCTTCAGCGCAGAGAACCAATTCCAGCTTGTCCAGTTTATGATTAATGTTGGCAATGTGCGTTGCCATAACGTTCATTAGATCAATCTGTAGATCCAATTTTTCTGATTGCATATTGAGTGCTGTGATTGAGGTGTGCAGGGCATTTAATAAAGAAGAGTGCATCGGTAAAAGGTCCCTTATCTTAAGTTTGTTGAGGCAGTCTGTAGATTGTCTTTCTAAGGGGTTGTCTCAGTTGCTATTGGTTGAATGAGCCCATTTACTACTGCTGTTACCTGAATGCACTGTGTTGCTATGCTCACTCACCCCCTTGATCGGTGAACCCGTGACATATTGAACATCGCTCAAGCCACTTAAGATTTCCATGATAGGGGTGGCGCATTTAGTGGCTTTAGTGTGGTGATATAAGTATTTTCCTACTGCTGCCATGGGGATTGTGTCAAGAACTGATCTTGGAGGGGGGACCACTGTTCTTTGGGATTAGATATATTGAAAGTTTCCAGCTTCAAAGCTTGAACTAAATCCTCGTCTTTTGTTATAGAAATAGATTGCAACCATGACTCTTCCCTCTTGACAGTGACGGTTCCACTGGGGGCTTTGTTACTCTCTTTAAAACCTAGTGTTACTAGATTTTGCTGCTGCATAGGAGTCAAAATTTGATGGATTACATTAGGCAGTACATCCCAGGTTGCCTCCATCTGGTCTTCGTAAGTAGTTGGTAAATGTGGTTTGTGTAAATTATCAGTTTTAACTGTACTCGAATGGGCATACTGGTGTAGGGATTGCTCGATGCATGAACCATGGCCTTGGTCAGGATAATATTAGCCTGCTACTCATTTTGAGCCAAACCTTTACTTGTGACCCCCTCATTCCCTAGGGGCCTGCTAACTGATCAAGGTTTGCGTCTGACTCAGTCTGCCCAGGTGCTGGCTTTTGAGAGAGGCATTCTAGCTTCTGATTTGGGTGTGAAGCTGAGTGGGTCGTTAAAGGTGCAGGCTTTGATGAAATACAGTCAGAAAGTTGGTCAAAAAGTACGCCAGACTGAGCCTTCAAAGTGCCCAGTTTTAGAAGTGCCAACAATGTCATAAGACCTTCAATATCTTTGATTTTTTAATAGATAACAACTGTTGGATCCTTTAAAAAAACAAATTTGCTAGTACTACTAAACTTCATGAAATAGGCATGTGAAGGAGTAAGGGGGAGTGTAGTTTGTTCGGGGTTCCCCTTTTGATTTTCTGATTCGGTGAGCTTCCTTCTCTTTTGCACCTTCTTTTGATTCTTGAGTTTCCCCCCTATGTGAAGTCTGACCCTTCCCAACCTTGTGATGGTTTGTCAGACAATAAATCATTAGCATTTTATACAAATTATGTAGGGAGTGGGAGGATTTGATTTAGAGTGCTTTCCTTTTGGCTGGTGATGTAGGGGGAGAGGGCTGAGGGGATGCTTTTAGACATGTTCAGTAATGTACAGGGTAAGAAAGGTGAGCAGGGCACTCCAGGGGCACTCACAAGCTCCACCCAGACCTAGCTGGGCCGCTTCCATGAGGTCTCTGTGCTCACACTCCACAGCTGTTTACCATAGCAGCCATACTCACCATCTGTCCAGGGGTGCTAGAAATAATATTAAATCTAATTAGGTCCAGTTGTTGGCCCCGTGTGGTTCCAGTGGTTGTAGTGATGCTGCTGCATTATACTGATGCATTGCTGATCACGCTACTGTCTCGCTGTGTGTTTATTGCGTGATTACAGTTAGTTATTGATGGCTGTTTTAAAACACTGACAGCAACTGTTAGTCGCTGTTAGTCACTGGTTGGTCATTGGTGTTTTTTTAGGCAGCTTAAGATGTTGGTCACTATTAATCATTATTTATCACATTTTAGGCAGCATAGAATCTGCCCTGTCTCCTAGCACTCTGCTCTTCTTGCTCACCACGCTCACCGTGCTCCCCCACACTCTTCACTCCTCCGCAGTGACTGCAATTCCTGCAAAGTGCCGATCTTAGTGACCTCAGTGGGCTCTACTGGGCTCCAGGTGAGCTCCAACTCCCGACTCCGGTCCCTGCAGCTTTGTGCCTCAGTTCAGTATCGTGCTATAGCTGGCCACACTGCCACACCCTCACCAGATGACAGGCGGAAGACTTCAGGTGGTGGTGACGGCAGCCACGTCAGGTGACAGTTGACAGGAAACAGACTGCAGGCCACCAGAATAACAGGGAAAGCAGTGGCAGCAGTGGCCGTGGCAGCACTGGCCCTCACGGACTCACTTCCAGACTTGGTGAGACCGCAGATCTGCCCTCCGTGCCCTTCCTTGCCTCCTCATTGCTGCCCCAAATTCACGGCCTCCTGGACTCATTGCAGAATTTGCAGGCAAATTCAGCTAGGTCGCTGTTTTGCCCCTCGCCGCCACACAGCTTTTCCTCCTCCTATGCGTTCGTCCTTCATCCGAGACCGTATCTCAGCTTCTTCTTCTGCCTCCAGGAGAAAGAGCGAGGACAGTACAGAGACATCCACCTGTCAGCTCCTTCCTCCTCACCACTATCATCCTCATTTGCCTTTCCAGGATCCTAACCCAGTGGCACTTCAGGGTCTCAGTCCTCTGTGATATAAGGGATGTCCCATAGCAGGGCTAGGTTGTGAAGCATGCAGCAGGCCATGGCGATCTGATACACCTTCCCGGGTGAATAAAGGAAGGCTCCCCTCGTTTTGTTCAGACACTGGAATCTGCCCTTGGCGAGCCCAAAAGCCAGCTCCAGTGGCCGCCTTGTCCTTCCATGCGCCTGATTGAGGTGGACTTCCCCTGGCATTGTTGCCAGACTCAGTGGGGCCAACAACCATGCCTGGTTAGGATAGGCTGAGTCTTGTAGATGGAAGACAGTCATAGGTGCAACAATAAGTTGCACAGTTCCTGTTTATACTATCCGACATTACCCACACAAAGTTAAGTCAGATCTTACTTACCAATAAAGCAGGCTCTCTCTGGATGTAGTAATCACTGCAACTTGGTTACGGTGCTGTTCCACAAGAAAAAGGAATCGTTGGCTGATCCAGGGAACCGGGTACAGATGTTGGAAATATACAAATTGGGCAAGCAGACAACTTGGACATTGATAGAATGGAAGTTCTTCCTGTTATGTTAAACTTGTTCCCCGGTGTGTAGTGGTACTAGGGTAATATGGGTGCCATCAATGGCTCCAACGATATGTGGTATCTGATCAAATGCAAAGAATTCAACCTTCGTATTGGCTAAATTCTCATTCCTGGGGAATCAAATGTAGCTGTCCTGATGTCTCATCATTGCTGAAAGCACATCTATTAGCACAGAACAGAACATTGGTTGTGACATAGCACTACATATTGCCACTGTGTATTGAAAGGAATATGTTGCCAGAAAGTTCAATATTGCCATCACTGTCGCAATTGGTGTGACACATGTGGGATTGGTGTTTTGAGGCAAGAGATGAGGCTCCTACTCATGACATAGATCCATCATGTTTTGCCTAATTAACAAAACTTAAGGATGATGTCCCTTTCTTCCATTGTGTAAAGGTCTGGAAATGGGCAGTACACTGGAGGTTGTCGTATTCTCCCTCTCCCAGGGTACCTATGGGTGAATTGAAAACAGTGAATGAACATAGGTCACCATGTCCACAGTAACATATGTGAAGAGTAAGACAAAATTCATGTGACAGTACCTAACTGTTTCATATTGCAAAGAAGAAATTTAAATTTAAATGGTTAATTGTGCAACATCCATTACTAATCCACATTGTTGCTGTGACTTTTTTTGTTGATTGATATGTAAATTATACATCTCGGATATATAATTTGCACCGTTTTATTATTTAAAAAAAATTTGTATTGATGAAAATACTGTCAATGCCAGTGTAGCGTGCACTGCATTAATCTACACTATATACACACAAACACACCAGACAAAGGAAAAGTGTAATGAAATTAAGGGCCAGATGTAGCAAATTTGTGAGTCGCAAATGTCCCGAATCGCAATTTGCGACCCAGCAAAATCGGAAATGGGATGCAAGTACCCCATTTCCGAATCGCAAATTGCAATGCGAGCCATTACGACTCGCAAATTCTGCGACCACATTGTGCGACTCGCAAATAGGGAGACACAATTTGCTAGTCGCAAACCATATGAAAAAGCCACTTGCAAATTGCGACTAGTCGCAAAAAGCCCATTTTGCACACCCAAATTACCACTAACTCAGAGCAGGTGGTAACCATAACCAAAGTATAAAAGGAGACCCAGAAGGCATCTGGGTTACTCAAGATGGCTGAGATATATGTGATAGCAAGGAGGAGGAGAGTCCACGCCGCACAGCAGAGGAGGAGGGGGAGCCAGAGACAGGAGAGGATATATAGAACCAGGCAGACACTTTTCCAACAAACAGAGGAGGAGATATGTGATAAATACAGACTCAGAAGTGCAGCAATATTAGAATTAATATATCTACTCAATCCGCAGCTTCAACGCCAGACTGTGCGCGGCAGCGCCATCCCCACACATGTGCAAGTGCTATGCTCACTACACCTCTTGGCCTCGGGTAGCTATCAGGGGGTCATTGCTGTGGCAGATGGGGTATCCCAAAGTGCACTCTCACGGTTCTTCAGATGTTTCTTAGATGCCATACTCACACACGTGTCCAGATACATATACCTACCCAGGAATGAGGCAGAAATCAACAGCACCAAGTTGGAATTCTACAGAATTGCCAACTTCCCTCATGTGATAGGGTGTGTAGACGGGACACATATACAAATGTGCCCTCCTGCAAATCTGGAATATCTGTTCCACAACCGGAAGTGTACCCACTCACTGAACATCCAGGTGGTACGTGACGCCCATTATGTCATCACTGACATGGTAGCCAAATTTCCAGGGAGTACACATGACTTGTACATTTTCAGGCACAGTGGCATACACCAACGCCTAGAACGTGGGGAGTTTGGAGATGGATATCTATTAGGTACACAGGTCACTGTAGAAACCATCCATGCCCTGCTAACATATTGTTCATTTTTGCCAAACAGGTGACAGTGCATATGCGCTACGACCATGGATACTTACCCCGTACCCAACACCCAGCAATGAAAATGAGAGGCGATATAACAGTGCACATAGGAGAACCAGAAATGTCATAGAGAGGACCTTTGGACTGTTAAAGGCAAGATTCCGATGCCTCCACAGAAGTGGAGGTGCGCTCCAGTATGCCCCAATAACAGCAATCAAGATAGTTGGCGCATGCGCTATACTGCACAACATTGCCACCAGACATTGGCTACATCTCACCCCTAAAGACCCAGATTTGGAGGATGAGGAGCAAGAGCTACCACATCGCCATCCTGGGGATAGAAGCATTGCAACTCAAGGCAGACAGAGACGGGACCACATTGCAAACCAATACTTTGGAAGATACGTGGTAACTGTCACCACGCACGCTTATGTCACACACAAAGAGCCCAGTTGTGAAGTGGAACAAACAAGACGTTTTATTACGTGAACCTAATAAGTGAAGAACTAGACTTTTGTGAAGGGGCTGTAAATGTCCACCTGCAATGAGGACACATTCACTTCATGTGCCTCATGTGTCCTGCAGTGCATGGGCCTAACACCTCTGCCTGGGACGCCCAGCATGGCTAGTGCTCGGTGTGTCAGCAGACCCCTGACATGCACTGCCACTCCTCAAGACACGTGTGTCTGTGGCAGATGCGCTGCTGACGGTGGACCCCTCCTCACTATCCTGAGGTGTCTCTGCCATGCCCCTAGCCACCTGTCTAGCCTCCAGCATGTCCACAGCGTGGCTAATGCAACCCAGTCCCCGAGCCACATCCCCTGCAAAGTGGCCCAAGTCTATCTGCAAACTCACAGTACGGTGTGACAGCCCTGTGGTGTTGACTGCGAGGCGGACGATGGATGCAGCCATGCGGTCCAATCTGTGTTCTAATTGCCGCTCGCGGCGCCTTGCACTCTGTCTCTCTGACACTAGTTCTGTTACCAGTTGACATATGGAGAGAGCAAGGTCACCAACATTATCGTTCAAACGTGTGAACTGTGTGTTCACTTGTGCCAGCCCAGTGGTGAAATTATGCTCCATCCGTTGCATTGCCCCAGAAATGATTCTCATCTGCCTTGTTTGCAGGCACTGACCAGATATGAGGGTTGCCTCCGCTGCGGACATGGATGAGTCACCTCCATCCTCCTGGGACACTGCTTGGACATGGAGTCTGCGTCTGCGATACGTTGGTGTTCAGGGTCCTGCTGTCTGACACTGTGGCTGGGACCAGGTGCTGTGTCTATTTCCACCATGTCCATTGGTTCAGCTGGAGGGAACTGTGGTGGTGTGGTGCTGGGCCCTGTAGTGGCTGCTTCAGACTCCTGTGCTTCCTGTTGGCTGCTTTCTGCACCCTGGACGGTCTGGCTGGTGGGGGTGTCTTGTGGGAGACCTGTGGGACATAGGGAACACACTGTCAGTGTCTAACATCTGTTGAATGCTTCCTAATAAACTGTTGCCTATAAGTGGACATGTCGACATCTTAATGTAATATCATACTACATCTGTTAGAGTTTGTGCAGTATCTACTGGCATGATAGGGCAAAGCTCTTGCCCTATGTGGCAATGTTATAGGGAGGACCTCAACATACCATTATTTTATTTTCTTGTTTGGATGGATGTTAAAAAACTGTTGATACCAAACCATTTCTAAAAAAAACAAATATCTGCACTGTAAATATGTCACATGTGAAATAGATCCCTACAGTGCAAGCAATACTTATGGAAAACAGAAACCAGACCTGTAGGTGTAAGGGAGCTGTCATCATGAAATGTGGCACATTTACAATGTGGGTCAATGGAATGAAGAATCAGATCCAATGGGTTAGCTCAGTAACCATTCAAAATGGATTACATGTCAAAAACAATCAAGGTTACTATTGTGTATTCAAACTCTTTCAGTAAGCATCCAAGGATTTGCAGATGTACAGGGAAAACACTCTTGGCATCAGTTGTATTGCCACACAACCCCTATCCCAGCCTGGTCCGTGGCAATAACTGTGCACACCTCAATGTCAGGCCTTATTACTTGCAGGCAGACCATACTAATTCTACTTGACCATCAGATTTCCAGCAATTCAACATAACAGACTTACTGTTTTTTCTTCTCTTGTGTCCATATAGGTCAATACCCATCAGAAGCGTACTATTTGGAAAGCCATCAACAGACTGTGCGTACCCTGAGGCTCTATTGTCTGTGCAGTGCCCATTGCAGGAAGAGGTGGGAGACCTGAGACACTGGACCCGCAAGATCACAGAGGTCCAGCTGGGGAAGTCCTCCTAAGAGGGATGGGGCATGTTCCAGGAGCGGACCCCTTTAATGGGCCGCATCCGGCAGCAGCCTATCCTGAGCCGGAAGAGCAGTTGAGGGCCCTACAGGAACTACAAGGGGGTGTGTCCTGGCCAGAAGTATCAACGTTACCTAACAAACTATTTTTTTCAGGTTGCCATTTGCCCAACAACATTGTGGGTGTGCTATGTCTGATTCACAGAGAGAGTTCTGGATTGTGTAGGTCTGGTAGTAGGTGCATGATGATGTGCTTTGCCCAATGTCTTTATGAACAAGAAGCCAGCAGAGTCCAGTCCACTGCCAATTTTCTGTTGAGACCAGGCACATGACAGAGACACATGCTGAGTAAAGCCAAGATCACCTCATGTTGTTTGATGTTCTGGGGGAAGGATGAACCAGACAGACCACTTGTCTTCATTTTGTCAGGAGTGATGCTCCCTCACTACTCACTACTGTGTCTCATGTGATGGGAGCCATTTTACATGTGCCATAGCATAAAGTACACTTTTGTTGCAGTGAGTGAACTATACTTCCCATTGATACGTTGGGATTCTACAGTGACATGAGTGTGCAGACATCACTGATGGCATCAACATTAGAGCCTACATGTTACCCAGTGTAGCTTTCCCTGTTGTTGTTTCATCTGACTCACAATTTAAAGGTACATTCACTGACTGGTGACATGCATCAGGGAGTGATATGTGGCAATGGTGGGATCATATGTGAGTGTGTGAACTCAGTTTTACAAGGCCATTGGTGTCTCATATACCAAACGGTGCAATGTTGTGCATCCCATCAGGACTGAAGTATGTCCATATTTTCATGTAATTGATATTCACTGACATAAACACACACAAACAAAGAGAACAGTGTTGTCACCAGTACCGAGACTGATTGGGGATGTTCATAGTGCCATATGGACTATCATGATGTGTGCATTTGCCATGATATCTCCCAATGGCTAGGTCATGATTCTCACCAGCCTACTTTTCAATTCTACATATGATAGGTAGCAGAGAGGTACCTCAGTGCAGCTTTCATTTTCCTATCTTGATAATGGACATATGAGGAAGTATCAACAGAAAAATGAAATCAGTGTGAACTAAGCCTTTGCATGTGACCTGATTTGTGCCATAGCATTTATTGCAGCTACCTTGCTGAATGGCTTTCCTATCATCAAATCACATCATGATGTTGTTTCAGGGAAATGAGCATTAGATTAATTCAGGGGCTTGTGTGCACACTGTAGAGATGCGTTATTGCTAGCATCATATCTTGTGACATTGGTTCGGAATGGTAAGGTACAAGGGCAAAAGTATACAACGTGGTCAACTGTCCTACTATATACACGAGGATGGAATATTGAAAAGTTAAATCATGATTTAGAATCTATTGGGGTTATGACATCACTGTGACCAACTATTTTCTGCTAATTTAGCATGCATGCATGAGCTCCTGCTAATGTTGAAAGCTATGTAGTGGGACATGCACCTGCAGTAATCTGGGCCCTTCTTTCATGTTTTCTATTTGAATCTGATAGCGTGGTGTGTTCACCAGATGCAATCAACAATTTTGATTGTGTCATTTCAGAATCATCCTAGGCAAGCAAGGAGACAGTGCCAACGTTGTTGAAAAAGCTGCTGGCCACAGTGGTTCCAGTTATGAGTCACAAGACACCATGGGACCCAGTGGGCGAGAGGCTGTGGAGAGTGCCTCAGAGGGTGCAAGCTCAACATTATCATCATCTGAAGCCTCTTCCAGTGGACACTAGGAAGTGGTGGTGGACCCCACAGGATCAGTACCTGCTTTGTCCATGTCTGCCACTACTAGTTCCCTCTCCACCTTCCCTGTTGCTTCTCACCCAGCTGGCCTGATACACTCTCCTAAGGGGGGGCACCTCCTTTGCTCCATGCACCTCAGCTCTTGTCCCCCCACAGTGTGAGAAGGCTATTGATCTCCTGAGGACCATCTGCTTGGGTCAATCTGTCATCCTAAATGCCATCCAGGGGCAAGACAGCCATCTGCAGCAGATGGTGGCCTACCTGGAAGGCATTAATTGTGTAATGTCTGGTCTACAGAGATAATTTCAGGCTCTGGCCTCCTCCCTTAGTACAGCCTTCCACCACCCCAACCTTGTGCCCCTTCCCCATACCAATACCCTATTCCCCCACCTGTCCAATGCACATGCACACATTTACACTCACACGCCCATAGAGCCCCAAACAGCACTTCCACACTTAGGTATAAACACCAAATAATAGGCATGCATCCAAACAGAGGGATACCATACCCAGCAGCCCCACAAGACTCTGCCTCTGCCACCACTGACAATACCATATCCACGTACTCACATCACTCCCCCATCACATCCGCAGATAAGACAGATGGCAGTACACATACATGCACACAACATACCCTCACCACCTCATCCAAAACCAGCATAACAATACCACACCCACATGCACCCCTCCTCTGTCACATCCATTCACACATCACACACAACCACACCCGCTGTCACCATCACATCCACAACAACCATACCCAGCACTTCCACAGCAGCAACATCCACACATCCAACATTCACTTTATACACACCAGAAACGCACAGACAGACACAATCAAACACCAATCACACACCATGTTTGTCTAGTAGATATATACACAGTACAATCACCTGACACACATGCACCTGTACCCATAAGTGACCATAGCACATCAGACCCAGTCACTCTCTCTCCCTCCAAGACCCCACTCATTCCCATTCCCACTCTTAAGTTCCCTATTGAGGACCCTTTCCCTGCCCCTGAACCATCTCAAACCTCAACCCCAAACTCATAAAAAGGTTCTTACCCCTCCCACACCCAGGACCACCTCTCCCACTTCCCAGCCCACCCCTATTACCCACCCATTCACCCCATCCAGGTCCCCGGGACACCTTCCAAAGGTTTTTTGACCCCTTTCACTTTCCAGACACCTTCTCCTAAATGTAGATCCACCCCTTCATCATCCCAACCCACAACGTACCATACCAAGCCCACCCCCCAAACCCAAACATCCCCCTCACAAATGAAAACTTTGAGGTGCATGCCCTGCCCAATGGATGCCCCTTGGAGATTAGATTACTGTGGCAGTGTCTTCTGAGCTAAGCTTGGAGGCACAGCAATATGCACACCACAGTTGTGGTTGGACTGGTCATTGCAGTTTAAGCAGCTTTTTGCTTGATATAATTTGTTTTGGAACACATTAGTCCTTGTTTTACTTTTCCTTAGCTAGTTTTGGGAACATACCAATCTTATATCAGTTAGATTGTGACACAATGTAATTGCATCTGCACATTATGACAGGTTATACTCCACATATGTTTATGGTGTACTTTGTTATATACATGCATAGATTGTAATGGTATGTGTTGGTGATTTTCTGGGTAGGCCTTCATCATGGTTCTGAGAACTTGCCCCACCTAATTTCTGTGCTTTGATATATTGAGATGTGGGACTGCACTTGTGTTATTTTCACCCCTAGTGGTAATCAATGTGATCAGGTTTTAATATTTACAATTTGGGACCAGTACATGATTTACATAGGTCAAGGGTACTGTTGCATGAATGCATATGTGGGATGTATCCAAAGTGGGTCAGACATTGTTTTGGGTGGTATTTCAAATGACAAAAAGTTCAGCTAGTCTTGTGCATTGTCAAACTCATCTGTCTTGCACTTCTCCCTATAATGTATGTTGGATAGGTGTTGACTGTGTACAAGTTAGTTATCTATGTATCCATGCCCAGAGGGTGATTGGTTGTCATGGCTTTTTGTCTTCTTTTTTGTGGCATGAATTCATTGTTTTGTGCGTTCTTTAAACCTACTTCAGTTGTATGTGAAGAATGCAGTTATTGATGTGTTTGTTTTACTATCTTGCACTTACACATTGCACACATATACATTTGACTTGGTGATGCTATTGGTTGCCCATGATGTACTTCAAACCAGGGGGCCTGGGCACAGAGACATTTAGGGGCATTGGCAAAGTGTACTGTGTCCCAGGGACCCAGACTTTCAGTGGGCCCCCTGATTGAGACAACTCTGTTCTGCAGGGTGCATTTCCATTTTGAGCTTGCTTTACTTCTTAGGTGGATTGTTTGGAGTACCATTTTACAAAGGGGACTGTTTGATGTTCCAGATGTGTGAGAGTCTATTACAGTAATTTAGCACAGAAGGTATGTTCTGTTTTTGCAACATCTTTACTTAAGTTATTTATCTATCTTTACTGGATCTAGTGTGTGAGAAGTTAGAGGGTGTCACAGTGATTATTTGCTGTGATGTTAGTGAGGACCTGCTAGTGTGTTACTGTATTGTAGACACACATCACTATACCTGAAAATTATTTGGGCACAAGTTTGGAATTAAGAAGAGTGTGTCTGTGCAGTGTCAGTGAGCTGGCCAAAGAGGGCATCAGAGAGCTGACCTGGGATCATACATTATAAGCTGTTCCAGGCAGGGACCCTCAAAGTAGGTTTATCCCGGGCCCCCCATAAACCTTATGTTGGACCTGTCTGTGCATCTGTTAACTGGGAAGTCAAGGGAAAATTGTGATTTGAGGGCTTACTGTTAGTTGCATCCAGGAAAGTGTGTGTTTTGGACATCATCAAGCAGCACCAGCAGTGCCAGGACGTATACTGTTGGTTCCATGGTGGCAGAGGACATGTGCAGGTGAGTGAAGGTGGGTTTCTGCCTTATATCGCTCCCTTTGCGCTAGCTCTGGTGTGGAGGGTTTGTCACCACAGTCACGTAGGTGGAATGGGGCATTATGGTTAGACCAGCGGTGGAACTGGCAGTCTGCCCTCCGACATTCGCAATAACCTCAACCGCCACTGTTGTGTCTGGATTTTCTGGCAGTGACAGCAGTGCTGCAGCAGTCTTTCATCTATGCACCCACGTGATTTGTAATTAGGCGGATGGACCGCCGAGTTTGTGGTCAGGGAAACTGATGCCGTTTCGACAGCGGTAACCTTTCTGCCAAACTCGCAATCTGACCCCAAGTCCAGGAGACTGGATAGTAATCCAAAAGCACGTCCGCAAGGGGGTACCTTGACGAATGCAGGTGATTTAAGAAAGTATACTGCAGTAAATTGTGCAAATATACCGCAGTGGATCCACACTGCTTGCACAAAGAAAGAGAGAGTAGCTGAAGCAGGGGATGAGTCAAGTGATCTGGCATAGAGAACACCAACTGTTCCAAGTCACGCTCAGGTTCCCAGAATGAATCCGGTTGGGGTAAATTTTGATGATTAAGACAATGAGCAAAAGCAATCTGGACAGAGTGAAGTTTCAGTTTAATGAAAGTTCTGTGAAGAACCTGAAACTCTTGAAGTCCAGTTTCAAAACAGTGTCCAGAGTAACAAGATTTTACAGTGCAAAGAAAAAAGCATGAGTGGCAGCAAGAAGAATAGCAGTGAGAAGTTACAGCTGAGTAACAAAGTTACAAAGACCCTCAGAGAAAAGAAAAGTTCACTGTAAACAGAACAGTCAGAGAGAGAGAAAAGGGCAAAGCTGATCAAAGTTTGAATTCAAGTTTATGTCCAAGTCAAACTTTGATTGAGAATAAAGAGACAAAGACTATTGCTGAATGGGGCAAGTCTGAGGGAGATTTTCAAAGGAAAAGAAGTTGTAAAAGGAAGCAATATGAGTCAAAAAGAAAATCAGAGAGTTAAGTGGGAGTGAATCTCCAGTTGCTAAAATGTCAAAAAGAAAGAGAGTTCCACATTGACAACACCCCTCCCCTGAATGGTAGTATCTGGCAAGTGCTTCCTAAGAAGAGGAAGATGAAATCATAGATGATTAATCATTGGTGAATCAGTGTCAGAACAGGTTTGAGACTATATCAGAGACTGAGGTGGAGAATGACGAAAAACCTCCTTGAAAGTGAAATAAAGACCATTGAATAAAAGTGATATTAAAATTGATGATTAAGAAACTTTAATAATCGACTTTGACAAGTCTGAAAATAATTTTCTGAATAAAGACTTACAAATTGTGATTTGTTTCTATTTCAAGCAAGTTTCAATGAACGTTGAGAGACACTCTGGTAACAAGAAAAAGAAAATCTCAGATTTTTTAAATTATTGTTTTAATACACTGAAAAGAAAGGAAGAAAACACTATTGCTTTAAATAAATCTTTTTGTTCATTTTGAATGTTTTCCATTATAGGACTTTTTGTCTCAATAGAAGAAGAAACTCAGCAAATGCTTCAAAATGTATGGTTGGTAATAGTAATAATAATATTGATAGTATTAGTGGGACTGTTGTTGTGTTTATTGATTCCTTTGTGATATGTTTCAGATTATCTTAATGCTAATTGTGAGCTGGCTACTAGTTAAAACATGATGTATCAGTACATAGAGATTATTTAGTTAGTGGCTTTAAAGATCAATCTTGCACTAACACGATTAGGCGGAATAAAGATATAAAGAAGGTTAATAGCTGTTATGTGTGTGCCTGCCTTCTTATATCTGCTTGGATGGTGTCTACTTCTGTGCAACTGATGATTTTATATTCCTTGTTGAGTAGTGCTTTTGTGGCAATTTTTAATCAGGATGAATTTCTTTCTCCATATTTGACTTATTTTAACGTGTCTTTAGAGAATTTGCCTATTGGGGAAGAAAACAAATAAATTAAATATGGTACGTTTATGAGAGTAATAATACAAACAGATATATACTAACTTGGTTAAAAGTAATGTGTCATTTGAGTAAAGATGAGCATGATTTTAATAGAAAATGTAATGAATGAGGAGTAAAAATGGAGAGAAGCTGGGAAGAACAGAAGATTGCATTGGAGGAAATAAAGGAAGAAAAATAATATAAACAGTCAGGTTTTCACCCTAGGTTGAGAATAGAGCAAGATAGTAAAGGTGAGTTGTGTATGGTAGGGGAAGGTTTATCTTAATTTGCCAAAAATAGGGATGGCATGTGTTGTGGTTCCTAGAGTTTATTAAAAGGATGCATTGAACAATGAACTTGGTTTGAGGATGATAAGATATACATTTGGGCAAATGTTTTAGATGTATTATGTGCTATTATTACTTCTATATGAGTGTCGATGAATAATCTGAAAATTAGGTCTTTATCTACCGTAGTAGACAGACCTGCTATAGATACAGCAGGATCCTTTATGTCAGTAAAAGTAAAAATTGTAGCAATTAAGGGTATGATAGTGTACGATCACCTTGCTTTAGATATTCTTTTGGTGAAAGATGGTGGAGTCTGCAAAGTGATTTAGACAGAAAGGTGTTATAGATCTATACCTGGTAATAGCAATGCTATTAATTTCTATTCTTCTAAATGCTTTAGTCAGTTAAAAAACATAACCATAAAGGGTAGGTAGAACATAGTACTATGAAGCAATACAATAATAGATTGAAAATCACTGTTCTAATTCATATCAGCTATAGGAATTTGAGAAAGTGCATTAGTGCTTATTACAGTCAATATGTTCCATAGATTGGCTGCTAAAAAACTGGTAACACTAAAGCAGGTATAAATGTCGGACATTAATTGCAAATATGAAAAGGCCGGAGGTACCTGCTTGAAATTCAAACTTCTTAGGAAAGGAAATATACATTTGTGTCTGGTCTTCTAATAAAATTTGTAAAACATAATGAAATGCATTTTATCTTTTACAGAGGTGCCATCATAACCACAAGGACTGTGACAAATATTATATAAGGTCGGGCTAGCAAGCCATAATTGGCAGTAGACTATATTAAATCTAAAATGTGTCAATAAAAGTAGATGATGGGCATTGAAAATAAACCAAAGACACACATCCATAGAGAGGTGGGTTTTTAAAATAGCATGAACCCATACGAAAGGTTTAATAAGCTCCTTCTCTTCACTGGAGGATCATGTCCATGTCAAAAAGTTTCAATCAAGCCCATTGTAAATCAATCTTCACAATCTTCTCTAGGTTATCAAAAAGCCCCCTCCTCCCTAGATTGGCCAAGAAATACCATAAGCATGGCATAGTGTGTCATCTATCTAGGATGTGCAATCTCCCTAAACCATTCTATTCTGATTGTATTCTGGTTCAATCCAAATCATTACCTATCTAATGAGGGGATGCATATCTATAATATCACTCAGACAATGAAGGCTCGGTTCTTGATGGACTTTGTGGGACAGAACACATTGAGCAATACCCAACAACCTTAATCACAAATTATTCTCAATTACATGAAGGGGAGCAATTGCGGCATAACCCCACACATCCCCACCAGACATGAACACTGAAAAATATTTACCTAATATAGTAGTAAAGCCCCCAACGGTCGCTTACTCAGTTTAGCAATGAAGCAAAAATCTTCTTTGGACAATCATCTTATTTGTCATGAGGGAGGGCCATGTAAAAAAATAACCCCCTAAATAGAGAAAGGAGGAAACCTCATCCAACATATGGGGCTGGATTCACAAAGGTACACTTTTGTGTACGTTTATATTTGTTTTGGTATTCACAAACACAGATTTATAGCAAGTTTACACCTGCTGAGACTCTGCAGTTAGGGTGAACAACTCAGTTCATAAAGAAAATAGCATATGCCTATCTTTTTATGTGTATATTTCTTCTCCCCGACTGCAGAGTCTCTGCAATTGTAAATGTACTATTAAATCAGTGTTTGTGAACACCAAAACAAATGTAAACTTACACAAAAGTGTAAGTTTACCTTTGTGGATCAGGCCCTTTTTTGCCATTTGCTAGAAACTACTGAGTTTCAGGGAACCAGGCCCCATTGTCATCAGAAAATAATTATTGTGGTTGGTAGTTAACTCAAGGTGCTGAGGCTGAGTCTTTTGGACACTTCACAGAGATCCGCATAGCGCAACTCCGCAAACTCCACCCAGGCCTAATTTCTTTGTGTATGATAGCTTTCGCTATATGAATTGGTCTGTAGAGGTGGACAAAATATTTGCCTGAAGCAAATTCATTACTTTTTTCCTCTCTATAGGGTACATTTTTGTTTTGGATATTTTCAATGTGGGAATCACACGAACACACTTAATATGTCAGTATTTCTCTTGCATCAATATCACCTTCTGTTTTACCCCTAATCCTTTATGCCCCTTTTTCATTATTTACTATTTTTCTACGCTCTTCCATGTTCTCCTCTGAAGAGTGGCTTCTCTTGTTTTTATATTTGTGGTCGAACTGCGACCCAGATGTGATGACAGGTTTCTAAGTTCGGCATTTTTTCCTTCTTTTTGCTGCTTTCTAATTAGTTTTTTTTCTGAGGGGTTTCTGTCACATTTTTATTTTTGAGGCCACTGTCCCTAACATTCTGCTACCTACTATAGCTGCTGTGTGGTAATATTTGGTGCAGTGCAGGCAGTACAATGTCTGGAACTGTGGTTGACATGGCAAGATGGTCACACACTGCTCATATCTTTTGCATTGGTTTCTCTAATAACTTCAGGCAAGTAGAGGACACAAGAAGAAATGCTTTGGACTCCTTCACTGACTGAAATGGTGACCAATCTGAAAGCTTAAAACACGAATCAATATTCCGTTGATTTTCAGCACGACAATCTGTACCACCCATAACTTGCATACCATCTTTGCAGTCATGCATCATCTACATCCCCTGGTTCTAGCTGTGTTTCTCAATGCCACCAAGGCCTTTGATTCACTGGAGCATTCATGTCCTCTCCTTGCACTGGTGCACTGGTGCACTATGTGCTGTGTAGGATCAAGGCAGACACCCTAGCTCTAAGTTGCAAGGGTGTTTGCATTGTTATCAGGATTGTTGTTGTGTAGGACACCTTCCTGCACAAAAACAGTCCTCTGAGGATTTCCCTATTTTTATGTGTGGTAAAGAAATAGGAAAAAAACGTATCTCTTTTTTTACCCTTACACTGGGAAGGCATAGCATTTTGGCGCATTTTTAGGTCTAACACTCCTGGTAAATCTGTGCCAAAATCCATGGGCCCATGTGTGGCAACATCCACATTTAATCCATGGAATTCCTCACTGGGGCAGACTAATGCAAGGCAGTGACTTGTCCTGTCTTGCAGTATTCCAGAATAACGAAGCTACAGGCTTGATAAATCTAACTTTAGGTTTTGTTTTCCCCGGACCCTACTTGGGTGCCACCAGGGTGACACAAAGCCTTTGGTATACACATAACCCAGTTCTATGTAGGAAATAAAACTTGGCAGTTGGATGGAGAGTTTACGGTCATGAAATGGGTATCTTTGACGTATGTTGTGTCAGCAAAGCCTTTAACATGTGGACTGTGATGATAAAAAAACTGATAATCTGGGAATAGCTTGCCTATTGACCATGGACTGTCCTTGGCTTCTGCAGAAAGTCCATAAATAAAAGAAGAAATAATATACAGCCTGAGGGAAGGGAGTAACATTCCATCATATTGCTGTGGTATTTGTAAAAAAACATAGGAGGCATCTTGTTTTTTTAGAAGGCCAGATTAATTTAAAAGAGTTGATTGCACTCTTTTAGAATAAGGATTTTGGCAGGAACAGTGGGATAGATCTAAATATGTAAAGAAAGCATGGTAGAATTAGAATGTTAATCAGATATCTTTCAATCTTCATTTTCCCTGTCTTTTCACTAAGATGACTCATCAATAATGATGCATATGGTTCAGTTTCAATTCAAATCATGTTTTGCCCCATGAAGCAAATTACTTAGAGATTTTTCAATGTTGTAAAAAATAATTTTGGCACACAAATAGTTTTTCAATTCAGAATCCTAAGTCCAAAGAAATTGATATACCTGTAGGATACATGGACATGTGATGGGTTCTCATCACTGCAATCAGGTAACGTAATGTGAATGCTACAAAGTATTTCTGGTACATAGTAGCATAACACAAGGGGCCTGATTTAGAGTTGGGCGGAGGGGTGTACTCCGCCACAAATGTGACAGATATCCCGTCTGTCGTATTATAATTCCATTATATCCTATGGAACTTGAAATATAGCAGACAGGATATCCTTCATGTTTGTGACAGAGTATCCCCTCTACCAAACTCTAAACCAGGCTCTAGGTGTTTTGGAGTATGTAACGTAGTATTCTGTATCACTATTTCACATACTCTTACATGCCTTTAAAAATTAGCTGTAAATCAACTAAAATGGCAATAAAATAGAAATATTTAGGGACTATCCATGAACAAGTATTATAAACAGGAAGGACTCTGTCTTGTTTTCACTCTAAGTAATAGGGATTTGGACATTTCAGAGCTAATTCTCAAGGCATCATTTGTTTTGTGAATCATCTGCAATATACGGATATAAGATCCTGGCGATTAAAAAAGCATTGACCTTCCCAAGGTATTTCACTACATGGTTAGTCTTTCCAATATAACAAAAGACATAATAGCAAACTTTAAGAAGCATAGGTAATGGCCCTGCCACCCTGAAAGATGGGGAACTGTCTGCCAAAATTTAAATCAGGCACTTTGACCCTGATTTATACTTTTTGGTGCAAAACTGCACCAACTCAGTTTTGCACCAAAACGTTTAGCATCAACTTGCACCATTTCTGTGCACCAGCCGGGCACCATATTTATGGAATCGTGCAAGCCAGTGCAAAGGGTACGCTAGCGGCAAAAAAATGACTTTAGTTGGGTTGGGCTGGCAGTATGGAAGAAGGGTTTTTTCACCAAAAAATTACATTAGGCAGGTTAGAGTAAGGAAAATGACTCTAACCTGCCTATAGTCATTTTCTGACACAAAGCCATCCATACCACATGACTCCTGTCTTAGAAAAGACAGGAGTCATGCCCACCATCCCAATGGCCAGCACAGGGGACCAGGGTCCTCTGAGCATGGCCATTGCACCCAGCGCCATGTGGTGGGGCCCATTTCAGGGCC
Organism: Pleurodeles waltl; assembly: GCF_031143425.1. Taxonomy (NCBI): domain Eukaryota; kingdom Metazoa; phylum Chordata; class Amphibia; order Caudata; family Salamandridae; genus Pleurodeles; species Pleurodeles waltl. The sequence continues at coordinate 267,020,786 of NC_090439.1, forward strand.
CCCAATGGCACTTTAAAAAATAAAATAAAATACCTGTACTTACCTGGGATGGGGTCCCCCATCCTCCACTGTCCCTCTGGTGTGGGTGGGGGTGTCCCTGAGGCCTAGAAAGGGCACTTGTGGGCTTATTTCATGGTGTTCCACCATGGAAATAGTCCCACAGGTCCCCTAACGCCTGCCCTGACCCAGGCGTTAAAAAATGGGGAAAAGCAAGCTATGCACCATTTTTTGACCCCTCCTCCCTCCCCTGCACCATTTTTCCATGGAAGTATAAATATGGCATTAAGGCCATAGAGTAATTTTTTACACGGGAACGCCTACCTTGCATCTCATTAAGAGAAGGTAGGTTTCAACTTCAAAAAATGTCTTGAACTTCATAAATCTGCCGCTAGACAGGTATAGCACCAAAGCATAAATATGGAGTTCGTTTTGCACCGAATTAGAGTAAAAAAAAATGACGCTAATTCAGTGCAAACAGAGTATAAATATGCCCCTTTGTTTTTCTTTAACAATGGTAGGAGGAAAAGGCTATGTTATTTGAATCTATGGATAACATATCTTTACTTGAATCCAAGATGCTTAATCTGTTCTTTCTCAAATACACATTTTTCTAGATTAAAGATTAACTATTGTTAATAAAGCCTAATGAAAACCACAGACACATGCACTTGATGCTCAATAAATGTAATCAAAAAACTTCTGCATAGCCTCCAAGTATATCACAGCTGAATGATTTATAACTTTAAAAAATCACTAGAAAACAGCAGGATCATTTCCTAAACCAAGTGTTATAAGACTTGAAATGACTAAATGGAGTGCTTAAAGTCTTTTCCTCTTGCATATCTAAAAGATAGACACATTCTAAACCAAGTTTAGTCAACATTTGTGCTCCTTGAACTAAATCCAAGAGGTAAAGGATGATGATTTGTGACTGAAATTTGATGTAATCCTCTGAAATCAACACAGGCCTCAGGTCTTTATCTTTCTTCAGAGCAAAACACATAGGTGTCCCAGCTGTAGAGGTGGAATGGGCAGTCAATCCATTTTGCACATTCTCCTGCACATATGTCTTAAGTATCTCTTTTTCATTCTTCACCCATATGGTACCACAGGATGAGGTTTGATTGGTATGGTGCAGTCTTATTTCAATGTGGAGAAAGTGATCAGTGATCAGGTTTAGCAAATACTATAGCAACACAAAAGGATGATGGACAGAGTGCTGAACAATGCAAACACTCTCCCCCAGTCACAGATCTGGGTTAAATCCATAATTCTTGTGCTTACCATGCCACCCCATTTTGGACCCAGCCATATGCAAATCAGTCTTGACCCTGTCCCTCATGGGAACAGTCCAGTCTAACCCCTCCCGAACTGCCAGGCCAGGTCTTCCCTGGACTGGAAAGAAGCATCCTGGGACTGCTTTCAGGGTATCACCCTTCATCAGCCAGGCTAGGTTGAATCCTGTGGCACAGTGAGCAAGGGACCCACGTCTGGGCATACCCTTCCCACTTAGGGAAATTTTAGTAACACAAAAGGATAATGGACGGGGTGCTGAACAATGCAAACACTCACCCCCAGTCACAGATCTGGGTTTAATCCAATGTTCTTTTGCTCAATATGCCACCCCGGTTTGGTCCCAGCCATATGCAAATCAGTCTTGACCATGTTCCTCATGGGAACAGTCCAGCCCCAACTGCCAGGCCAGGTCCTCCCTGGACCAGAAAGAAGGATTGTGGGACCGGTTTCAGAGTACCACTCTTCATCAGCCAGGCTAGCTTTAATCCGGTGTCACAGTGAGCAAGGAACCCACGTCTGGGCATACCCTTCCCACTTAGGGCAACTTTAGTAACACAAAAGGATGATGGAGGGAGTGCTGAACACTGCAAACACTCACACCCAGTCACAGATCTGGGTTTAATCCATCGTTCTTTTGCTCACTTTGCCATCCCTGTTGGGACCCAACCATATGCAAATCAGTCTTAATCATCTTCCTCATGGGAACAGTCCAGCCTGAAATACCATGCCAGGTTCTCCCTGGACCAAAAACAAGCATCCTAGGGCTGGTTTCAGGGTGTCACTCTTCATCAGCCAGGCTAGCTTGAATCCAGTGGCACAGGGAGCAAGGGACCGACGTCTGGGCATACCCTTCCCACTTAGAGCAACTTTAGCGATACAGAAGGATGATGGACGGAGTGCTGAACAATGCAAATGCTCACCCCTAGTCACAGACCTGGGTTTAATCCATTGTTCTTTTGCTCACCATGCCACCCCAGTTTGGACCTAGCCATATGCAAATCAGTCTTGACCCTGTTCCTCATGGAAAGAGTCCAGCCCAAGCTGCCAGGCCAGGTCGTCCCTGGACCGGAAACAAGCATCCTGGGACTGGTTTCAGGGCATTACCCTTCATCAGCCTGGCTAGCTTGAATCTAGTGGGACAGTGAGCAGGGGATCCTTGTCTGGGAATACCTTTCCCACTTAGGGCAACTTTAGCAACACAAAAGGATGATGAACAGAGTGCTGAACAATGCAAACACTCACCCCCAATCACAGATCTGGGTTTAATACATCACTCTTTTGCTCACCATGCCACCCCAGTTTGGACCCAACATATGCAAATCAGTCTTGACCCTGTGCCTCATGAGAACAGTCCAGCCCAAACTGCCAGGTCCAGTCATTTCTAGACCAGAAACAAATACCTTGTGACCAGTTTCAGGATATCATCTTTTATCAACCAGGCTAACTTAAATCCAGTGGCCGAGTGAGCAAGGGACCCACTTCTGGGCATTGCCTTCCCACTTAGGGCAACTTTAGTAACACAAAAGGATGATGCATGGAGTGCTGAACAATGCAAACATTCACCCCAGTCACAGATCTGGGTTCAAACCATCTTTCTTTTGCTCACTATGCCATCCCAGTTGGGACCCAGCCATATGCAAATAAGTCTTAACCATCTTCCTCATGGGAACAGTCCAGCCTGAACTACTAGGCCAGGTCCTCCCTGGACCGAAAACAAGCATTCTAGGACTGGTTTCGGGGAATCGCCCTTCATCTGCCAGGCCAGCTTGAATCAAGTGTCACAGGGAGCAAGGGACCCACATCTGGGCATACCCTTCCGGTTTAGGGCAACTTTAGCAATACAGAAAGATAACAGACAGAGTGCTGAACAATGCAAACACTCACCCCTAATCACAGATCTGGGTTTAATCCATTGTTCTTTTGTTCACCATGGCACCCCAGTTTGGACCCAGCCATATGCAAATCAGTCTTGACCGTGTTCCTCATGGAAACAGTCCAGCCCAATCTGTCAAGCCAAGTCCTCCCTGGACTGGAAACAAGAACCCTAGGAACAATTTCAGAGCATTGCCCTTTATCATCCAGGCTAGCTTGAATCCCGTGGGCCAGTGAGTAAGGGACCATTGTCTGGGAATACCTTTCCCACTTAGGGCAACTTTAGCAACACAAAAGGATGATGAACAGAGTGCTGAACAATGCAAACACTCACCCCCAATCACAGATCTGGATTTAATCCATCATTCTTTTGCTCACCATGCCACCCAAGTTTGGATCCAACCATATGCAAATCAGTCTTGACTCTTTGCCTCATGGGAACAGTCCAGCCCAAACTGCCAGGCCAGGTCCTCCCTGGATCAGAAACAAGCATCCTGGGACCAGTCACTTGTTCTTTTTGCATTTGTCACCCCAAGTTGGAAGGGTATGTCCAGACATGGGTCCCTTGCTCCCCCATGCCACTGGGGTCAAGCTAGCCTGGCTGATGAAGGGTGATACCCTGAAACCGGTCCTTTCATGCTTGTTTCCAGTACAGGGAAAACCTGGCTTGGTAGTTCGGGCTGGACTGTTCCCAAGGGGAACAGGGTCAAGACTGATTTGCATCAGGCTGGGTCCAAACTGGAATGGCATGGGTGGCAAAAAAACTATGGATTTAAGCCCAGCTCTCTGTACTGGGGGTGAGTGTTTGGCATTTTTCAGCATTCCATCTATCACTTGTTCTTTTTGCATTTGTCACCCCAAGTGGGAAGGGTATGCCCAGAAGTGGGTCCCTTGCACCCCTCCCCTCCCCCCCACACCACACTCCCTATGCCACTGGAGTCAAGCTAGCCTGGCTGATGAAGGGTAACACCCTATAACTGGTCCTAGGATGCTTGTTTCAGTCCAGGGAGGGCCTGGCTTAGCAGCTTGGGCTAGACTGTTTCTATGGGGATCAGAGTCAAGACTGATTTGCATGTGGCTGGGTCCAAACTGGAATGGCATGGGTGGCGAAAAAATTATGCATTTATGTTCTGGTTTCTGTACTGGGGGTGAATACTTGATGTTGTTCATTATTCCGTCCATCACTTGTTCTTTTTGCATTTGTTGCCCCAAGTGGGAAGGGTATGCCCAGATGTGGGTCCCTTGTTCTCAATGTCACAGAAGTCAAGCTAGCCTAGTTGATGAAGGATGATACCCTAAAACCGGTCCTAGTGTGCTTGTTTCCAGTACAAGGAAGACCTGGCTTGGTAGATTGGGCTGGACTGTTCCAATGGGGAACAGGGTCAAGGCTGATTTGCATCTAGCTGGGTCCAAACTGAAATGGCATGGGTGGCAAAAAGCCGATGGATTTAGGTCCAGGTCTCTGTACGGGGGTGAATGTTTGACATTGTTCAGCGTTCCGTCCATCACTTGTTCTTTTTGTGTTAGTAAATACTATGGGGGTGATTCTAAGCTTGGCGGGCGGCGGTAGCCGCCCGCCAAGCGGGAACCGCCAGAAGACCGTACCGCGGTCAAAAGACCGCAGCAGTCATTCTGGGTTTCCCACTGGGCTGGCGGGCGACCGCCGAAAGTCCGCCCGCCAGCACAGCGGGAAACACCCTTCCCACGAGGACGCCGGCTCAGAATGGAGCCGGCGGAGTGGGAAGGTGCGACGGGTGCAGTTGCACCCGTCGCGAATTTCAGTGTCTGCAAAGCAGACACTGAAATTCTTTGTGGGGCCCTCTTACGGGGGCCCCTGCAGTGCCCATGCCATTGGCATGGGCACTGCAGGGGCCCCCAGGGGCCCCACTGCACCCCATACTGCCATCCTGTTCCCGGCGGGCGAACCGCCAGGAACAGGATGGCGGTATGCGGTGTCAGAATCCCCATGGCGGCGCAGCAAGCTGCGCCGCCATGGCAGATTCCCATGGGCAGCGGAAAGTCGGCGGTACACCGCCGGCTTTCCGCTTCTGGCCGCGGCTGTACCGCCGCGGTCAGAATGCCCGGCGGTGCACCGCCAGCCTGTTGGCGGTGCTACCGCCAACCTCCGCCCTGGCGGTATTTACCGCCAGGGTCAGAATGACCCCCTATGTCATGTATGTGATACTGAAGACGCACAAATGAAAGACTAGCCACAACTAAATGTACAAGTATGGTAGAAACCTCTGATTCTTCAATTGGTGAAATGTAACCTCCAGGCGCATAGTAACACTTGTCACAGAATTGTGATGTAATAGTATTGGTATAAAAGACCAATTCAAACAAGGATTGTGCTTATTCAGCCAAAAACAATTCACATATCAATGTTACTTCCTTATCTAAAGTATTCCATCAAACATTCAAAGTATAATTAGCAGAGAGTACATCTGATGAACTCAGCCCATGGAGAACAATGAACTCTCTGGACCACTTAGATTATTTGCTTCATTCTTTTAGGAATAATATTTCAACAAGATATCAAAATGACAATATCACCAGGGCACATATCGGGGATAGAATATGGAAAATAAAATATTGATAGCTGTTAGGCTTGGAATCCTTGGTGTGGTTTCCTCTAACTTTTGTGCCTTCAGACCTCCTGTTTTGCTGACTTTTGTTTTTGCTAGCTTTAGGATTCCTGGCACTTTACTACTGCTAACCAGTGCTAAAGTGCATGTGTTCTCCGCTTAAAACATGATAACAATGGCTTAGCCACAATTGGCATTTTTAATTTAATTGTGTGTCCCTAGTAAAGTGTACGACCTGGAAATTAAATGCAACTAGTGGACCTGTAGCACTGGTTGTGCCACCCTCTTCAATAGCCTTTCAGACATGACTCAGGCCTGCCACTGTAGAGCCTGTATGTGCAGCTTTAAACTGCTGAGTTGACCTGGCAAGTTAACCCTCTTGAAAGGCCCCAACCTTCCTTTTTAATACATATGTCACCCCTAAGGTAGGCCTTAGACAGCCTAAGGGGACGGTGAACTGTATTTAAAAAGTAGGGCATGTACCTTTAAGTTTTACATGTTCTAGTAGTGAAAAACTCTGAAATTCATTTTCCGCTACTGCAAGGCCCGTCTCTCCTGCAGTATAACATTGGAAGTTACCTTATTATTATTATATTTTATAAGTGTAATTTTCAGTTGGTAAGAGATGGGGCCCCCAACTTTGCTGTCTCTGGAGTCACACTTTAAAATCACAAGAGAAAGTTGGCATTGTCTTACTTTAACCATTTCCTAGGCAGGTTGGGAGGGAGGAGCTGCATACGTGAATGGGCTGTGAGTTTCTCCACATAAAGGGTTGCATTCTGCCTTGTAGTGAGTCTGGAACCAAGGTAGAAAGTGCAGGGACTCTGTTCACTTCAAAGGCCTCTCTCTCAAGTCTACCCCACTTCAAATACACCCCTGGGTATGAGAACTGGACTTCAGACCCTACCAATTCAGTACACTCCTGGATGTGTGGATCCTCTGCCAGGAAGACAGACTGATGTGCTGCTGAAAAGACTGTCACACTGCTAGACTCTGCTGGACTCCTACTCTCTTGTGCTGACTTGCTGCCTGCTAACCTCCTTGCCTGGTAGTGGGAAGGACTGGACTTGGATCTCCCCAACCCACAACTAAAGTGACTTCCAGGGATTGCTGGCTTGTCTCCTGTTCTCCTGAAGTCTCCGGGACATCAAATACTTCTCTTCATCCTGTAACAGCATCTGGACTTTGCTTGCTGCAAGTCTTGTGCTGCCAAGTGGTGCCAAATCCAGTCCTGGGCCCTTGGATGTAGGCCTAAGTGCTACAACTGCCAGAACCTGCACATCAACACCATTGTGCTAATGGGAACCAGCACATCTCCATCGACATAGATGCATCACTGCTGCTACGAGGATCAGGGACACTGCTTCGCAGCCAGAGCATCGCTGCTACTGTAAGAATCAGGAGAGCTGCACTGCCAACTGCATGACACAACAGCTACATTCCCTATCCATCTCTGACTTTGCACAGCTCAAAGCAGACATTGCCTATGTCTGTGGGATCAACACCTATGCATTGCCCTCTTTGCTCCTCACACTTTGTCTTGATGTCGACACAACTCCGAACCAAGGTACTGTTTTCAGTGGACCAAGGCTGGTCCTTGTTTCTGAAACCATGATCCATGGTTTTGGCCTGACTTTTCAAGTTTTGACCCAGTCTAGCATGACCAGATATCCGATGTTGGCGCTTTTTGCTGCTATGCATTACATAACTAAGTTTATTCCTTACAAATTCAGATGTCGACTACTACTTATTAGATTTTTGCCATTGTGATCTTGTATTATTCTCTAATTTAAGCTCTATTTGTATAACTTTGTGCGAATTCTTTTTGTGTGGTGCTTTCACTGTTTTACCATTTGAAGTATTGCACAAATACTTGTTAAGCCTGCCTGCTATGAGCCAAGCTACCAGAGGGTAAGCGCAGGTTAACGTATGGTGTGTCACTGACTTACCCTGACTAGGATTGAGGTCCCTGCTTGAACAAGGTGCATACCTCTGCCAACTAGAGACCCAATTTCTAACAGTCATGAATAATGAATGTTCGCATTCATTAAGAGTCTTTTGAAGCTGCAGTTGAACTCTGAGCAATCACCTGACAGACTGCTTCTGCTATTAAAAGTATTTGTTTAACTAAGCATATCAGGATATTATCTGATACAGGCAAGGAAAATGTTTGCAAATTTAGAGAAAATGTGTGTGCATTTCAGAATCTGGAGCACTAATCATAATTTTCACATGGAATTCATAAGAGGAAATCAATTTCTCTCAAACACGTTTAATCAAATCCCAGCAGAAAGTGTGCATTATTCTCATGAAGAAATTATGATACTGAAACAACCTTAGAGCTCACCACAATTGCTAAAGTTTTTTTGCACCACCAACTCTCAAATGATATTCAATCAATCAATCAATCAAGGATTTATAGAGCGCACTAATCACCCGTTAGGGTCTCAAGGCGGGGGGGGAGTTACTGGTCGTAGAGCCATGTCTTGAGGCGTTTCCTGAATGTCAAGCGGTCTTGGGTCTGGCAAAGGTGGCGCGGTAGGGAGTTCCAGGTCTTGGCGGCTAGGTGAGAGAAGGATCTTCCTCCGGCGGTGGTGCGGCAGATGAGGGGGATGGAGGCGAGGGTGAGGCTGGCGGAGCGAAGATTGTGGGTGGGGGTGTGGAAGGTGTGTCTGTCATTGAGGTAGGCTGGGCCTGTGTCGTGGAGGGCCTTGTGTGCCTGGATGAGGAGTTTGAAGGTGATCCTCTTTGATACTGGTAGCCAGTGAAGGTCTCTAGGTGGGGGGAAATGTGGTTGTGGCGTGGGATGTCCAGAATGAGGCAGGCAGATGCGTTCTGGATTCTTTGCAGCTTTGTTAGGAGTTTGGATGTTATTCCTGCATATAGGGCGTTTCTGTAGTCCAATCGGCTGCTGACCAGGGCGTGGGTGACAGTTTTCCTGGTTTCGACGGGAATCCACTTGAAGATTTTGTGGAGCATGCAGAGAGCCTTGTAGCAGGAAGAGGAGATGGCATTGACCTGCTGAGTCATGTTGAGTGTAGAAGCTGCGGAGTGGTCCAGGAGGAGGAGTGCTGCAGTTTCTCCTTCATCGAGCATGGTCCTAATGTCATCTGTGGCAGCAATGAGTGCAGTCTCGGTGCTGTGGTTTCTGCGGAATCCGGATTGGGAGGTGTTGAGTACCTTGCTGTCTTCCAGGAACCGGGATAGTTGGCTATTTACGATTTTTTCAAAGACCTTGCCTGGGAAGGGGAGGAGGGAGATCGGCCGGTAGTTCTTGGGGTCGTCTGGGTCTGCCTTTGGTTTCTTCAGCAGGGCGCTGATTTCTGCGTGCTTCCATCTTTCTGGGAATGTGGCTGACTCGAAGGAGCTGTTGATGGTTTTGCAGAGGTGGGGGGCGATGATGATGTTTGTTTTATTGAAGATATGGTGTGGGCAGGAGTCCGAGGGTGATCCGGAGTGGATGGAGGCCATGGTGGTGGCGGTGTCCTCTATGTTGACGGGGGTCCAGGTGTGGAGGAGGTGGGTGTTGCTTGGAGGGTTGGGTTTTGGGTGTTTGTAGTCAGCTGGTGGGACTTTGGTTTGAAGCTATTGTGGATTTCTTCTATCTTTCGACGGAAGTGGGTTGCCAGTGAGTTGCAGAACTCCTGTGATGGCTGGGGGTTCGTTGGAGCAGGTCCTGGGGGTGGAGAGCTCATTGATGATGCCGAAGAGCTCTTTATTGTTGTGAGCGTTGGCGTCGATGCGGTTTTTGAAGTGGGTCCTTTTGGTGGTGCGGATCAGTTGGTGATGTTTGCGTAGGGCATCCTTGAAAGTGATGTGGTTGGAGTTGGTAGGGTCAAGGTGCCAGGTTTTTTCCATTCTGCGACATAGCCATTTAGATTCCTGTAGTTCTGGGGTGATCCAGCTGGCCTTGATTCTGTGGGAGGTGTTTGGGTTTTTGTTTTGCAGTGCAAGGGTGTTGGCACAATCTTCTATCCAGCGATGCTGGTTGGTGGTGGCTGTGTTGGAGTCTGGGGTCCCAGAGGGTGGGGCCCGGGCGAGAGTGGAGATCAGTTGGTCTGTTAATAGTTTGCTCCAGTTGAGTCAGGGGGGTTGTGTGCAGTGGTGGTGAGTGACTGGTTTCTGGTAGGAGAAGTGGATGCAGCGGTGGTCTGTCCAGCTGAGTTCAGTGGTGTGGCTGAAAGAGACGTGGTTGCTGGCTGAAAAAATGGGGTTGAGTGTGTGGCCTGCGGAGTGGGTGGGTGAAGTGACGAGTTGCTTGAGGCCGAAGTTGGCGAGGTTGGCGATTAGGTTGGTGGTGTTGATATCGTTGTTATTTTCTAGATGGAAGTTTAGGTCACCGAGGAGGATGTAGTCTGTTGAGGCGAGGGCTTGCGAGCTGATGGCGTTGGCGATGTCGTTGCAGCACTGCGGTCTGTGTGCAGGCGGTCTGTAGACCAGTGTTCCTCTGAGTGTGTTGTTGGCGTTGATGTGGATTTTGAAGTGGAGGTGCTCGGCGGAGTTGATGGTGTCGTGGGAGTTGGTGGAGACTCTTATGGTGTTTTTGTGGACTATGTCAATTCCTCCTCCTGGTCTGTTGATTGGGTCTCTTGATTGGGTCTCTTCTGGTGATCTTGTAGTTTTCTGGTATGGCTATGGCTACGTCTGGTTCCGAGGCCAAATTCATCCCGGTTTCGGTGAGGAATGCGACGTCGGGCGAGTATGTGGTCAGGAGGTCCCAGAGTTCAATTGCATGTTTGTGGACAGAGCGGGTGTTAAGTAGGATGCATCTTAGGCGGTTGTCTGTTTTGAATTGGAGTTTGGAGGTTAGGTTGCAGGTGAAATTGCAGGCTTTGCAGGAGAAGGGTCCTTTGGTGTGCGTCAGTGTGGATTGGAAGCAGATGGAGGAGCGTCCTGGATTAAGGGCGTGGAGTTAATTGCCAGTGTAAAGGTTTTCGGTGGAGCGGGAGGCGTGTTGGCCAGGGGGTCTGGCGCTGGGTGTGGTCTTGGCGTGGACGGGCGCAGACGGGCTTGCCTTTGGCACGCCAGCAGCGCTGCGGCCGGCATAAGAGGGGAGGTGGGAGGGAGTGGCAGCTGGGAGGAGGGAGGGAAACCTCCAATGGGAGTGCGGGGGAGTGGGGCCAGCAGGAGTCAGGAGCGGGAAGAGCTCCTAGGAGGAGGGAGGGGAGCAGGACCGTGGGGAAGCAGCGGCGCAAACCTTCTGGGAGAGGAGAAGCCAAGAAGCCCAAACAAGCCCAGACAAGCCCAAACAAGCCCAACAATGGCAGCACTTACCAGAGCAGTGGTGAGCAGGAAGCAACCTGCCTGCAAGGATGCAGGGTCAGAGGTCGCTCTTGTGGCTAAAATATCAACATTCCATATGTACATTTTTGCGTCCCGCTAAACCGGGCATTCACCACAATCCAATTTAATGAAACAAGAAAGTGGGGTCTTATTGCCCCAAAAAATCCAACAACTGCACTTCTAGTATCTTTCCACCTAAATAGTGTCATGAAAAACACACCATCAACAAATAATTTTAGGAATTTTACCCAAAGTGTAGTGGTCTGATTTACAATAGCAATATTACCCAAGGAGGACACACTCGGCTTCTTCTCAGGCTCTCTTACACTACCCTGATCAATATGTACCTGACAGTGCCATTCCTCTGGAATAGTATTGCTTAATCTGTACTACATATCAAAATAATCATGCCCAAGCTAATCTTTCTAGATGAACCTGTTGAATAAACATGGTATGACATTTCTGTTATCAAAGTAAATCTGGTAAGAATTTCCATAGCAAAATAGCAGGCACTGATTGCTGTCCTGTGTTTGTAATACTCTAAGGAACACAACATTTATTTAAAGAAGGTCAGATATGTTACTATTCTTCATGTAGTGAATGCCTGATCTGTGGACAGACATGGCCTTTTCTGGCATGATATATTGAATGCCTTGATCAGAGACCACTAGTTGTTGCCAATCATGCTGGCTATCATGGACCATCCATTCAGCTATAATGAGCCCTCAAATATACCCATAGCTTACAGTTTCATACCTAACAATGAGCAATTCCATTGTTAATGTCATATTCAACCATTGTGTGCTGCTAGCTGCTAGGAGAAGATATCACATGGAGAATAAAATAGTCTGCAACCCAGATATTTGACCCTTCTGATCACCGAATCAGTTCTTGCAGCTTTTGCAACTCTAAGACAATACTGCTACGTGCAGCGAGAGTGCTTACGTTATTGGCCATCGTTCACCTGGCGCTTTTTTGACCTCTCTTGTTTCTCTCAAAAATAGGTGAAGGCAGAATAAAGGTATTTCTCTGACACTAGAGAGAGAGTCTCAGTCAAACCATAAAAGACAATTTAATTTCTCTCATTGGTTGAGAGTATATTTTGGTCATGTGTAAGTTCTTGAACCGCATTTATCAAGTATATATACTAAGCTTATATTATTTTAGGTATTTGTTTAGTATAATGGATATACTTTAAGATGGTACTTGGTATAATTTAAGCTTATTAAAGTTCGTTTTTTTCTGAAGTGTTTGCAATTGTTTATTTTTGCAGTTTTTGCACAGCATTCTAGGGACAGTAAACCACTGCACTGAAATGAACACTAGAAGAATGAAAACGAGACCTGACATTACCCTTTAGGAGCACTAACCCACCACGCTGTTCGAAACCTCACAGAAACAAATCAAGTACATGGTGTTCTTTGGACACTATTGCTGCTAGGTGCATCCAAGGAGAGCTTCCTATTCCTCTGCGAATTGAAATGCATCCTAAGTACTTGAACCCACAACCATAAAACCTAGTGCCTCCTCCCCCATAGACCATCACACTGTTCTGCATCAGAGAGCATGTGGCCTAACATATTACACCTTAGAAACACCAAATATCGGTTTGCATATAGCTCCCAAACAGGTGAAATGGTGCACCCAGTGTCACTAACAGTAAAAAATTCTAGGTGCATTGAGAGAAACTCTATTACAAGTTGCAGATACATTTTCTGTAGTATTTTATTAAAACAGTTTTTTTCCTTACAGCAGATCTAAATGTCAAGACAAATATAAAATAAACAGGTAACAAAGAAAAAACAGCAGAATGTAACATATTTCAGTCTTTGCTTACAGGGGAAAGTATTGACAGCTGGTAAACATATTTTAAAATTCCTGTCATATTCCTGCATACACTACTGGTCGTAAGTGAATAATGGGATCAGACTGAAGCACAAGTGATAAGGGATTTAAAAGGCTGGCCACTTACAGCACACTGCCAAACAGCATGGAGGAAGCAAACATGAGCCACTATTTCATCCCCCATGTACTCCAGTCACTGGTGCAGCTATGCATCCTGTGACACTAACAGGAAAAAGTAGCGCTCAAAGTATTAACACTGCTCTGATGAAGAAGTCCCAGGCTCTTTAGGAGACTCCCTCAACATATCAGGAGATTATGGGCCTGATTTAGAGTTTGGCCGACATGTTACTCTTTCACAAATGTGACGAATATCCAGTCAACCATGTTACATTTCACTAAGATATGATGGAATTGTAATACTGTGGATGGACTTTGTTAAGGAGTAACCCCCTCTGCCAAACTCTAAATCAGGCTCTATTTTCCTAAAAGATATTGCTGGCACATGGGGAGAATTCAGCGTCTACCTACTACCTATGGAGTTGCATATGAAATTGCTGGCTCTGTTGTACATCCTAGCCATTGGGGATGTTGGAGCCCAGTGGGCAGTTTGCATATTATGGCAAAAGCCATCTTTAACAAGTAGCTGGAGCATTTTCTTGGGTGCTTATTGAGATGTACCTTGTGTGACAGGATTTGTTAAATATCCCTTTGGTATTGCCCTTTCATTTCTTTCCCTTCCCTTTTACAGTTGGAATGTTCCAAGGGAGTTGATTCAGAATGTTGATGATTGTGGGAAACGGGCACCTTGTTGTAGTACCCCCCTCCATTTTGCCTGGTTTATGAATGCAACTTGGACTGGAATGCACTGGGATCCTGCTAAACAGGTTCCCAATGCCAGTGTTCTTACCCTAAGATTGCAACGGCAATTGGATACACCCTTAGCTTCTACTATAAGTCCCTGTCAAATGGGTACCTATGTGCCCAGGGCAGGGGTACTATAGGTAGGCTTTTGAGGGCAGCAGCACTGATTGTGCCGCCCTCTAGGGCCATACATCCAATTGCAGCTAGCGCTGCCATTGCATGCTGAGTGTCCGGGTGCAAACCTAAAATACAAACTCGACATGGCACACTGCCTATGTGCCCTGTCCACCATACACTGCATTTACTATGGGTAAGACCCCCCTCTAGCAGGCCTTATAGCCCTAAGTCAGGGTGTTCCATATTATATGTGAGGGCTTAGCTGCATGAGCAATATGCCAGCAGTGTGTCCCTGCCAAACCTGGGACATAGTGAGTGAACAGAGCAGCCATTTTAATATATGTGCTGGACACTGGCCAACACAAGTTTCCCATCTACATAATGGCTATTCTGAACCCTGGGTTGTTTGGTATCAAACAACTCAGAATGGTAAATCCAAACTGGCACCAGTACTGGATTTATTATAAAATGTACCCAGGGGTCACCTTAGAGGTGCCCCCTGCAAAAGCTAAATAACCTGGCATGGCTGCTGACTGGTTTCAGCCAGATTTCCACATCGAGACAGCCAATATACAAACCTGGGGGAGAGCGCTGCTTCTCTGGTTTGTAAGACAATGCCCTTCTTGAGTGGATGAGCTAATACCCCTCCCTCAGGAATATACAGTACCATGGCAATGAGCTTCAAAGGGCTGCTGCCCCCAGGCCTGCTGCTAGCAGCAGATGACCTCCGCCTGTGTAAACCCCCACTTTTGGATGGTGTAAAGAAGGGAAACCACACAAAGCGTAGGGGGAGTGGCCTCACCTGGCATGCACCCCCCTAAGATGTTGCCTGCGAGGTGGACCCTCTTTTTCATTTTTCTCCATCTTGGAATGGAGGAAAATAGCCAATGAGGTTTAGGGAAGTGACCCTTCCCACAGGAAGAGGTCACTATAGTGGGTGTAGCCACCCTAAGGTAAGTACCCCATTGGACACTACCAGATACTCCCTAAAACGCCCACTAAATTCAGTATTTAGTGGGCACCCATAGACCAAGTCTTTGGATTCGAAAGGACAAAGAAGAAGACATCCCTAAATAAGATCACAGCAAGAGAACTGAGGACCTGCTGCATCAGAAGAGGAGCCAAGACCCTGCCTGCTGCATCTGCGTTCTGACATTTGCTGCTGTGGAGGAGCTGACTACTGGACTGACCTCAAAAGACCCCAAGGACCTCCATGCTTAGCAAAGAGCCTGAGATCTCCCTCCTGAGTGGAGGCACCACTCAAGAAAGCTGCAAGAACCAACAAGCCAGTGACAGTCACTTCACTGACTGGCCAATATCTGCACAACCAGAAGTCACATCCAGACTCAACAACACACCGACAACAGCCCAGATAAGACCTACAAGGGTGCCAAATTTAGTGGCACTGTGCCCTACAGTGATTGAGTCATGCCAATACTGGCCAGAGCATATCGGATTCCAAGAAAACCAGCTCTCCCAGATCTGCAACTGGACCAGGAGGAAGCCCAAGTCAAGGGACTTCAGGATCACCCTGAACCTCCAGCATGAGTGCCACTGTTGTCCTGATAGCCGCCCTCAAGGAACCTTACCTCCAGCCCCAAAGGGCTCCATTGCACACAGCTCCAGGATCACCAACTCGTCCTGCATCCGGCTGCTATGTGCCCTGCAATGAGGAGCCAGCTGTGCTCCACAGGTTCCTAACCCCTTGTGACCTCAACAGCCCAAGGGTACCCCAGGGCACCACCGTAAAAAGTTTGCCAACCATCGCCTTTTCCAGGTGGCCCCTCCAAGTGGCCCAGTGCCTGTGCCAAGAAACTTTCCAACTCTGCTCCTGCTGGAACCGGGAGCTGCCCGATACTCTCCAGCTGGCACAGGCACAGGGAGCCCACCGACTGCTTCGACCATCCTGCAGAAGAAGAGAGTGGTAACCCAAATGTACAATTTTTAATGCATTTTATTGATTCCTATGGTGTGCAATTATGCAAGTGTAGGAAAGTACCATCTTGCCTGGCATGTTACCCCCATTTTCACTGTATGTATGTTTGTTTTTGCCCTTGTGTCACTGAGATCCTGCTAGGCAGGACCCCAGTGCTCATAGTGTAAGCCCTGTATGTGTTCCCTGTGTGGTGCCTAACTGTATCACTGAGGCTCTGCTAACAGAAACCTCAGTATTTATGCTCTCTCTGCTTTCTAAAATTGTCACTGCAGGCTAGTGACTAATTTTACCAATTCTCATTGGCACACTGGTACACCCATATAATTCCCTTGTATATGGTACCTAGGTACCCAGAGTATTGGGGTTCCAGGAGATCCCTATGGGCTGCAGCATTTCTTTTGCCACCCATAGGGAGCTCAGACAATTCTTACACAGGACTGTCACTGCAGCCTGAGTGAAATACCGTCCACGTTATTTCACAGCCATTTTTCACTGCACATAAGTAACTTATAAGTCACCTATATGTCTAAACCTCACTTGGTGAAGGTTAGGTGCCAAGTTACTTAGTGTGTGGGCACCCTGGCACTAGCGAAGGTGCCCCCACATCGTTCAGGGCAAATTCCCTGAACTTTGTGAGTGCAGGGACACCATTACATGCGCGCACTGCACATAGGTCACTACCTATGTGTAGCTTCACAATGGTAACTCCGAACATGGCCATGTAACATGCCTAAGATCATGGAATTGTTACCCCAATACCATTCTGGTATTTGGGGGAACAATTCCATGATCCCCTGGGTCTCTAGCACAGAACCCGGGTGCTGCCAAACTTCCTTTCCGGGATTTCCACTGCAACTGCTGCTGCTCCCACCCCCTCAGACAGGATTCTGCCCTCCTGGGGTCTGGCAGCCCCGGCCCAGGAAGGCAGAACAAAGGATTTCCTCTGAGAGAGGGTGTTACACCCTCTCCCTTTGGAAATAGGTGTGAAGGGCTGGGGAGGAGTAGCCTCCCCCAGCCTCTGGAAATGCTTTGATGGGCACAGATGATGCCCATCTCTGCATAAGCCAGTTTACACCGGTTCAGGGATCCCCCAGACCTGCTCTGGCATGAAACTGGACAAAGGAAAGGGGAGTGACCACTCCCCTGACCATTACCTCCCAGTGGAGGTGCCCAGAGCTCCTCCAGTGTGTCCAAGACCTCTGCCATCTTGGATTCAGAGGTGTTAGCGGCACTTCGGACTGCTCTGAGTGGCCAGTGCCAGCAGGTGATGTCAGAGACCTCTTCTGATATGTTCTTACCTTTCTTGGTAGCCAAACCTCCTTTCTTGGTAGCCAAACCTCCTTTTCTGGCTATTTAGGGTCACTCCTCTGGGCTATTCCTCAGATAATGAATGCAAGAGCTCACCAGAGTTCCTCTGCACTTCCCTCTTTGACTTCTGCCAAGGATTGACCCGCTGACTGCTCCAGTACGCCTGCAAAACCGTAACAAAGTAGCAAGACGACTACCAGCAACATTGTAGCGCCTCATCCTGCCGGCTTTCTTGACTGTTTCCTGGTGGTGCATGCTCTGAGGGCTGTCTGACTTCACCCTGCACTGGAAGCCAAGAAGAAATCTCCTGAGGGTCGACTGAATCTTCCCCCTGCTAACACAGGCACCAAAAGACTGCATCACTGGTCCTCTGGGTCCCCTCTCATCCTGACGAGCTTGGTCCCTGGAGCACAGGAACTAGATCCAAGTGACCCCCACAGTCCAGTGATCCTTCTGTCCAAATTTGGTGGAGATAAGTCCTTGCCTCCCCACGCCAGACACCAAACCTGTGTACTGCGTGATTTGCAGCTGCTCCGGCTTCTGTGCACTTCTCCAAGGATTCCTTTGTGCACAGCCAAGCCTGGGTCCCCAGCACTCCGTCCTCCAGGGCTCAACCCTCTGAGTTGGACTCCGACATCGTGGGGCCCTCCTTTTGTGACTCTGAGTCCACAGAACTTCCAAGAGCCTGCTCCGGTACTTCTGCGGGTGCTGCCTGCTTCTGCAGGGGTTCTCTGAGTTGCTGAGTGCCCCTTCTGTCTCCTCCTCCAAGGGGCGACATCCTGGTCCTTCCTGGTCCCCAGCAGCACCCAAAAACCTCTACCGTGACAATTGCAGCTAGCAAGGCTTGTTTGCAGTATTTCTGCAACATCCAGCACGCCGTGGGACATCTTCCATCCAAAGGAGAAGTTCCCAGCCCTTTTCGTTGTTGCAGAATCTTCAGCTTCTTCCACCCAGAGGCAGCCCTTTTGCACCTTCATCCGGAGTTTCCTGGGCTCCTGCCCCCCCTGGACACTATCGCAACTCTTGGACTTGGTCCCCTTCCTTTTCAGGTCCTCAGGTCCAGGAATCTGTCTTCAGTGTTTTGCTGGTGCTTATGGTTCTTGCAGAATCCCCCTATCACGACTATTGTGTCTTTCTGGGGTAGTAGGGTAACTTTACTCCTATTTTCTGGGGTCCTGGGGTGGGGTATTTTGGACACCCTTACTGTTTTCTCACAGTCCCAGTGACCCTCTACAAGCTCCCATAGGTCTGGGGTCCATTCATGATTCACATTCCACTTTTGGAGTATATGGTTTGTGTTGCCTCTAGAGATATGTTCACCTATTGCATCCTATTGTGTTCTACATTGTGTGCCCTACTTTTCCTACTGTTACTTACCTGTTTTGGGTTTGTGTACATATAACTTGTGTATATTACTTACCTCCTAAGTGAGGGTATTCTCTGAGATACTTCTGGCATATTGTCACTCAAATAAAGTACCTTTATTTTTATTAACTCTGAGTATTGTGTTTTCTTATGATATTGTGCTATATGATATAAGTGGTATAGTAGGAGCTTTGCATGTCTCCTAGTTCAGCCTAAGCGGCTTTGCCATAGCTACCTTATATCAGCCTAAGCTGCTAGAAACACCTCTATTCTACTAATAAGGGATAACTGGACCTGGCACAGGGTGTAAGTACCACAAGGTACCCACTATAAGCCAGGCCAGCCTCCTACACACAGAAAGACTAACTTTCCTAAAACTTTGAAAAATCATAACTCAAAAAGTACGTAACATATCTAGACCATCTTGGTCTTAATAATTATATAAAAATATGAAGTATTTTTATAAAATTGGTCTCAAGTTATTCCTTGAGTGTGTGTGGTGCATTATCGATACAGTGAGTACAACAAGTGCTTAGCACTCCTCCAAGATTAGCCTAACTGCTCACCAAGCTACCTTAAAAATGTGAGCATTAGTTGATATTGTTTTTGCCTCTGGAATCAATTGTGTGGTTGCCTGGGCCCCTACACATTGTACCTAGTTTTGTGCACTACATAGAGGGCCAGCCTCCTTCAACGATCGGGTCAGTGCGGGCTCTGTGAGGTAAGACTGAAGACACTGTAACATGTTACATCTGTGCTGTGAATGGATAATAAAGCCTTAATTTGACTGTCTAAGTTAAGTCTGTCTTCAATTTCATATGACAATGAGGATGGAATGCTATGCATGGGACAGCTGAGTGTCTTCATCCCTGTGGTTCTCTCACCACTTACCAAGGAAAGTCTACTTCCCGCTCTCTCCTGAATGTTTTACGTTGTAATCCTGGTGCTTAAGGCGTGTGCCTGCCCCCTCAAACCGTTCTTTTAGCCTAATTGCCTATTACAGTGTAATTATCTCTAATTTTATCAGCCCTCACATCCCCAGTGACTTACAATTCTTACGCACACCATCCTTGTAAGGGGGTTTATTGCTGTGGTAGCGGTGGAAATAATCTAATAGCCCTATGTGCAGCATATTAGGGTATCGTTCAGTGACTTAGGGCCAGATGTAGAAAGCATTTTGCATGGTGCAAAGTGCGAAAATTGCAGTTTGAGCCATGCAAAATGCTCATCGCGATGCTCATTCACAATTTGAAAGTCGGTACCAACTCGCAAATTGTGAATGCGACTCGCAAATAGGAAGGGGTGTCCCCTTCCTATTTGTGACTCGCATCGCAATGCTAAATTGCTTTGTGACCGCGAATGCGGTCGCAAAGCAAATCGCAGTTACCACCAGTTTCACACTGATGGTAACCGATTCGCAAAAGGGAAGGGGTCCCCATGGGACGCCTTCCCCTTTGTGAATGTTGCCCAAAATGTTTTTTCAGAGCAGGCAGTGGTCCAATGGACCACTGCCTACTCTGAAAAAATGAAACCAAATGGTTTTGTTATTTTTTTTATTTTGCAACTCGTTTTCCTTTAAGGAAAACGGGCTGCAAAAGAAAAAAAAAGAAAACTGCTTTATTTAAAAAGCAGTCACAGACATGGAGTTCTGCTGTCTTCAGCAGGCCACCATCCATGTGAGTGCAGGGACTCGCTATGGGGCGCAAAATGCGACCCACCTCATTAATATTAATGAGGTGGGTCTTTGCGACTCCATAGCGAATCGCAGACGGTGTCTGAGACACCGTTCTGCATCCGATTTTGCGAATCAGAAATGCGAGTCGCACCGACTCGCAATTTCCGATTCACAAAATCGGAACTTCCTACATCTGGCCCTTAGTATTGTGTGCTAATAATTACTGTACATCATAATTCACGCACTGGAGGTGTGGCAGCGCGTGCTATATTATACTGAAGTAGGCTTTCTGGTACTGACCGTGTTCTGCGGGAATATTTGTGATGGTGCCGCTGTTGTCTTTAGTCATCGTCTACAATGACACTTGCGCTGGCCTTCGTGTACACTTCTTTGGATCTGTGGGGTGTTCTGGAGTGCCTTTTCCTGTCAGTCAGGTAGTTGGATCCACCTGCGTTTTCCTGTGTAGAGTGCCTCAGACTGTCAAAGTCCTCCGGAGCAGCCTGTACTAGACCCTGGGACGCTTCGGGATGCTGCTGCTTTTGGAGTTTTCCCTGCTGAGCTCTCGCGGTGAGGCTAATGGGGAGTTCAATCATGCAATTATGGCCCAACCCGGCCCTGCCTTTGGCAATGATAAAATCACCTCCACATGTGACAGGAACCACCTGTACATAAAGAGGGCTTGCCAGTTTGTTTTATGAACTCTGATATAGCACAATACGAGGTCTTAAAGGTACAACATATGTATATATATATATAACCACATGCAATTGGAAAATTTCTGGTGAAAGCCTCTGCATTCTTTATATTTTGTTAATTCCTACAAATGCTAATGGTTTTTTTTGCAAATGGAAGGGGTTTAGCAATGCTAACTCCTTTTTTTATAAGGCTTTAGCATCAGTAACACTTTCTAGTACTTATATTCGTGTATTGAGCCTATATTTATCCTAATTGCCACTGTCGTAGTGCTTCTCCCGGATACTATTCTTAGTCACTAACACATATTTATGTCCTGAGCCTAAAGTTTTGTCCTATTGCAGTTGTTGTAATGCTTCTCCTCGATATTATTTGCAGTTGTTACCATCCAAGAATCTAGCTATTCAGTGATCTACAATTCTGCCTTCTGCTGTCAGTACAGTAGCAACTTCATTTCTTCTGCCTTAGTTACTATTGTAGCTGCCAGTATGAATCAGCCCTCACCATTACTTAATGAATATTGGATACACATTTTTGAACCATACCTCATTGCAATTGGAGGGGAAAAATGTACTCCAAAAAGAAAACAGCATAACATGCTACAAAATATAGGGATTCATACTAGGAAAAAGTATGAGACTCTCCCATAACACGCATCAACCAAAGAAGAAGGGGATGGAGATGGGTAACTAGATGTATATGAGACCACCTTGAGAAGGTTAGAGGAATACTTCAAAGGGAAAATAAATGTAGTCTTAGAAAGACTTCCTTTTTTGTGTAAGGCACAAGGCAAGAACGAGAAATATAACTTACTATATCTCTGTACCTAGAGGGTTGTCAACCATATGTGAATTTGGACTACTCACTAATTCCCTCATACACGATCAACTTGTAAGGTGCACAAAGAACCCTAAAGTGCAGGAAAAACTACTTGTGTTAAACCCCAAACTTACAAGCAGCAATAGATATTGAGAGGGGTATAGAATACGCCCCTGAATGTATAAAAGAAATGAAAACCCAACAAAGAAGCAGAGTCTCAAATGTGTCCAATGAGGTTAATAACGTTATAGAAAATGAAGAGTTGTACAAGGTGAAAAATATTGAAGAACAGAAATCTCACAAAAAGAATGGTAAATCTGAAAAGTTAAAGTCTTACAGATGTGGTAACACTGATCATTTGGCAAACAGTCCCAAGTGCCCTGCAAGGTCTGTAACATACAAAAAACATAACAAGAGTGGGCGCTTTGCCAAAGTTTGTAAAGACTCAGGAGTGAAGGAAGTTGATGTAGTGAAATCCTTGAATGACAATGATGGGGAATCTGAAAGTAGA
The DNA here is from genome assembly GCF_031143425.1 of Pleurodeles waltl. Lineage (NCBI taxonomy): Eukaryota > Metazoa > Chordata > Amphibia > Caudata > Salamandridae > Pleurodeles > Pleurodeles waltl. Next base: position 267,042,952 of record NC_090439.1, read on the forward strand.
ATAGTTTTTCAGGTAAACTCCTATGAAAATGTGTTGTAGTCTACATGCAATATTACCTTAAATGGGGTTGAATTGAATGTTTATTCCAACTCATGCTCCCCGTATACATCAATTGATAACAACACTTTCAAGATAAATCTGCAGAGAAGGATTACATACTAGAATCACCTGACATTTAAGCTGGAGGTTACAACAATGATCCCATACCATCAGAAGGAATGGTTAGCCTTCAAAGGCAGAAGCACAGTAGGAAATGTGTACACCTTCAAACAGGGCTCAAATCTTTTGGGATGAAAACATCAAAAAGAACTAGGTATAAAACTGGACAACAAGAATGAAGAACAAGTACATTCAGTAGCTAGGTCTGTCATAGGGAAAGGTGTGTGTGAAGAATCCCCTGGTTTTCTTTCACAAATTAGGACAACTGAAAAATATTGTCTACATAATCAAACTGAAAGATAATGCCATTCCTGTGGTCCAAAAAACATACTGATGAAGGAACCCCTAAAAAACAAATTGGGCAAATTAGAGACCCACGGTGTAATTTGAAAAATTGAAAGTTCTAAATGGCTGGCCCTTAAAGTTACTGCAAAGAAGAACAATTCTAATGACATTTGGTTATTTGTTGACCTTTACGACCTGAATTCTAACATTTGGGTGGTCAGATATCCACTGCTCAGGATAAACTAAATGTTAAGTATGATATACAATGCAAAATTGTTTAGTGTATTAGATCTCTCAGCAGCATACCATGAAGTGGCACTCCATAATGATTCCAAACCACTAACATCATTCACCACACCCTTTGGAGAGTATCATTATTGCAGAATGCCCTTCGAATTAGCTCCTGCTGTTGGAGTGTTGGGTAATGCAGCATATACTAAAAGACTGCAAGGGCACACTGTGTTTTCAAGATTATATTTTAATATTTGGGTCATCAGAGAAGTAACACAATGAAAATCTGAGAATGGTCCTCAATCAGCTGGTTCAACCATAAAAAGTGCAAAATGTAAAACTGGCGTAACAGCTGTTGATTACTTAGGACACACCATTTCTAATGAAGGTATTAGACCAAAAATCAGCCTCACTGACTCAGTGAGAATTTTCCCCAACCCTTCCAACAAAGAAGAATTGAAATCTTTCTTAGGTCTTGCAGATTATGGGGGTCATTCTAAGTCTGGCGGGCGGCGGAGGCCGCCCGCCAGACTTCCCCCACCAAAATACAGCTCTGCGGTCGAAAGACCGCTGAGGGTATTTTGGGTTTTGCCCTGGGCTGGCGGGCGACCGCCAAAAGGCCGCCCGCCAGCCCAGGGCAAATCATCCTTCCCACGAGGACGCCGGCTCAGAATTGAGCCGGCGGAGTGGGAAGGTGCGACGGGTGCAGTGGCACCCGTCGCGTATTTCAGTGTCTGCAAAGCAGACACTGAAATACAAAGTGGGGCCCTCTTACGGGGGCCCCTGCAGTGCCCATGCCACTGGCATGGGCACTGCAGGGGCCCCCAGGGGCCCTGCGGCACCCCCTACCGCCAGCCTGTTCCTGGCGGGAGACCCGCCAGGAACAGGATGGCGGAAGGGGGTGTCAGAATCCCCATGGCGGCGGAGCGCGCTCCGCCGCCATGGAGGATTCACAAGGGCAGCGGAAAACCGGCGGGAGACCGCCGGTTTTCCGCATCTGACCGCGGCCGAACCGCCGCGGTCAGAATGCCCTGCGGGGCTCCCGCCGACCCTGGCCCCCGGCAGTCAGAATCACCCCCTATATGTCCAACTTTGTGAAGAACTTTTCAGACATCATACAAACTTAGCAATCATTACTAAAAAAGGTACCCTATTTGAATGGAAAAATATTTACACAAAAGCTTTTTAAAAAGTTAGGGAAGTAATTGTCAACTCCCCTAATATAGGCAATTTCAATGTTAAAGACAAGATGATTCTAACAACTGATGCAACATGTACCTGGGGGCCACCCTATCACAGGTAGTAGAAGAAACAGAAAACATGATTGCTTTTGCTTCCAGACAACTTAAAGGTTCAGAATTAATCTATTCCACAATAGAAAAGGAAGCCCTAGCGCGTTTCTGGGGCATCAATCATTTTAAATTTTACTTATGGGGTTTACCATTCCTACTAAGAACAGATTATAAGTCGTTAATACCAGTTCTATCTACAAAAAACATAGCGAACACCACTACTCATATAGCCAAGTTGATGCTAGGATTGCAAGGATACAACTTTAGAACAAAGTATGTGCCAGGAGCAAGGAACTAGTCACTTGACTGCTTATCTAGGCTACCTATTCCTGATTCCACTCATTCCACATTAACTTCTACTGAAACTGATTGTTCCATTACTATTCCTTCTATATTAGAAATAGAAACGGATGATAGTACCAGCAGGGATGTAACCTTATCAGATGTTAAAATGAAAATACTGCAGGGATAGCTCCAAAAATGCAAAACTCCTTCTGAGCAATTACAGCCGTATTAGAATGTGAGAAACGAGTTGCCTATTCAAGGAAGTACATGTTGAAAGGTAACAGAAAATACCCAGAGAAATTTTAAGAGAACGCATCATGAACATAGAACATGAGGGTTTCATAGGATAAAACCTGACTAAGAACAAGATCAGGGCAGAATACCAGTTTGCCAACGTGGATAAGATGGTAAAAAATAAAGGTAGAGACTATTATATGTGTAGTAAAAGCGATAAAACTAAAATAGCAACCAAAGCTCCCTTTCCCCGGTGGAAGTACCATCTAAACCATGGGATATATTAGCATTAGATTTAGTGGGCCCTAGCAACATTACGGGAATAAATTGCAAATTCATTTATGTGGTAATTGACTATCATTCACATTGGATTTACGATACATTTGTGATCCACACAAGCACAAAGTTGTTTATGGAGTTCCTATTGAACGCATTCTCCCAGGAAGGTATTCCTAACACAATAATAACTGACAATGGGTACAATTTGTGTCAGATGAAATCAAAAGCCTCTTAAATACTCTATCTATCAATAACATTAAACACCTTTGTACTGTGCTAAGGCGGATGGATTAGTAGAAAGAGCTAATAAAATGATGAACGAAACCATCCAATTGGTTTACACGACCAACAAAAACATACAAACAATCTAAGAGATAGATTATGAGCATAACACACTTCTCCTAATTAGGCGACAGGCGTATCGCTCTTCATGGTCCTTAGAGAAAAGAAACGAAGCTCCAAGCATAACCCTAGTTGGCTTAATGGAGGGAAACTGGCACGGGTAGATAAGGAAGCCTTTGTAGAATCAGCTGACACTCATCATCAAAAATACAAATCCTGATACAACAAGAAATGGGGCACCAAGGATCAAAAATGGAAGGTTGGACAATCGGTAGTAGTAAAAATTCTTACTATGAACAGGTTCAACAAGATTTCAACAAGATTTCCCAACCACCTAAAATCTGTAAAATAAAACAAAACATTTCAATCTTGGAAAATGATAAAATGTAGAGTATGGATAGGACACCTCATTGTGCGGAGAGTGTCGTGGAGAATCCATATCCCGAAGTAAAAATAAACAACAGAATAGTATGGAAACCCCGGAAAGAGGAAGAGTACCAGAAATACATGTCATCCACATTGGCTAAAAGGCTACGGATACATTTTGTACACTTAATCAAGAATCTTTTTCTATTTGTAGTCTTTCTTTAAGTTATCTTAAGCAGTTTTATTATATTCGCCCCTGAGAGAAGTATATGTTGAGATGTACCTAGTGTGATAGGATTTATTAAATTCCCTTTGGTATTACCATTTCCTTTCCTCCCTTTCCCTTTTAGAGTTGGAATGTACAGAGGGAAATTATTTAGATTGTTGATGATCCAGTCAGCACGTCTGTGAGGTGAGTCTGAAGACACTGTTCCATGTTACACCTTTGACTTTTTAGTAAATCTTTAATTTGACTGTCTGAGTGAAGTTTGTCTTTAATAGTGCTCTTCTAAGGCTTGTCTTCACAGCATTGTCTTTTGTACAAAGACTCATTCTAAGTGTCCTATCATCCTCTTCAGTATTTTGCCTTTTCTTTCTCCATCTTCCCCTACTTTCCTGGTTCCTGACATAAAGGATCCCATCCGGTTGGCGAATGTAAAGCTCTCTAAGTAATTAAAAAGAAAAGAAATGAGAATGTATTTTAAAAAACTTCATCCGTTAGGATGTCCTCACATTATGAAAACTGACAATGATAAATGATAGTTCAATGGGTTAAGGTGCGGCAGATCCCAAGATGTATATGTGTCCACATATGTACTAGTTATAAGATTTGTCTTGATTGTGTGTTGTATCTTTAAGTTTTAACCCTTCACAACATTCTGGATGGTACAAGGGATGTTGCATGATATTCCAGGTGAAGCCTGGAATGTGGATCTCTGTTTTTTTATAGGTTGAAGGGCAAAGCTGCTTATGAATGTTGGGTTGAGTGGAGAATGGCCAGAGGTAGAATATGAGACGAGTGCCACTGTATCAAAAGGGTGGAGAGTATTTGGATATTAGTAAAAGAGATGAAGATGGTAATTGTTTTAAGATGATCTGTAATGAGGAGATGAGAGTGTCTTATAATTTTTGAATGAACAGATCAGATGCCTGTATCAATCAATCAATCAATCAGAAAACTTATTAAGCGCACTATGTACCCGACAGGGTTTCGAGGCGCTGAGTGGGGGGGGGGGGGGGAGGGAGCTGCTAGCATTCGAAGAGCCAAGTCTTGAGGAGTCTCCTGAAGGTGAGGAGGTCCTGGGTCTGGCGTAGCGAGGTGGGGAAAGAGTTCCAGGTCTTGGCGGCGAGGAAGGAGAAGGATCTGCCGCCAGAGGTCTTGCGCTGGATTCGGGGGACGATGGCGAGGGCGAGGTTGGCAGAGCGGAGTTGACGTGTGGGGACATAAAAGTTGAGTCTGGTGTTGAGGTCAGTGGGTCCGGTGTCGTGTAGAGCCTTGTGAGCGTGGATGAGGAGTTTGAAGGTGATCCTTTTTTCCACGGGGAGCCAGTGGAGGTCTTTCAGGTGGGGGGAGATGTGGCATCGGCGGGGTATGTCGAGGATCAGGCGGGCGGATGCGTTCTGGATGCGCTGGAGTTGTTTGATGTCTTTTGTTGGGATGCCTGTGTAGAGTGCGTTGCCGTAGTCAAGTCTGCTACTGACGAGGGCTTGAGTTACCGTCTTTCTGGTTCCTACTGGAATCCACTTGAAGATTCTGCGGAGCATTCGGAGGGTGTTGAAACAGGAAGAGGAGACGGCGTTGACCTGTTTGGACATGGTGAGAGCGGAGTCGAGGATGAATCCGAGGTTTCTTGCGTGGTTGGCTGGGGTGGGTCCGAGTGCAGTGGGCCACCAGGAGTCGTTCCAGGCTGAGGGGGAGCGTCCGAGGATGAGGACTTCCGTCTTGTCGGAGTTGAGCTTCAGGCGGCTGTTGTTCATCCACTCGGCGATGGATTTTAGTCCCTCGTGGAGGTTGGTTTTGGCGGTGAGAGGGTCTTTGGTCAGGGAGAGGACGAGCTGGGTGTCGTCGGCGTAGGAGATGATGCTGAGGTTGTGTTGACGGGCCACTTTTGCAAGGGGGGCCATGTAGACGTTGAACTACGTTGGACTGAGAGAGGAGCCTTGGGGGACGCCACAGATGAGGTTGGTGGCTTTGGAGCGGAAGGGGGAGAGCCGGACTCTCTGGGTTCTGTCGGAGAGGAAGGATGAGATCCAGTTGAGGGCTTTGTCTTGGATGCCGGCTTTGTGGAGACGGGCCAGTAGGGTGCGGTGGCAGACTGTGTCGAAGGCGGCTGATAGGTCGAGGAGGATGAGGGCTGAGGTTTCGCCGTTGTCTATTTGTTGTCTGATGTCATCAGTGGCGGCGAGGAGTGCGGTCTCGGTACTGTGGTTTCGTCTGAATCCAGATTGAGAGGGGTCTAGGATGGAGTTGACTTCTAGGAAGTGGGCGAGCTGTGCGTTGGCGATCTTCTCGATGACTTTCGCTGGAAAAGGGAGGAGAGAGATCGGTCGGAAGTTTTTGAGATCGTTGGGGTCAGCCTTGGGTTTCTTGAGGAGGGGTTGGATTTCTGCGTGCTTCCAGCTGTCCGGGAAGGTGGCAGTGTTGAAGGAGAGGTTGATGATCTTGCGGAGTATGGGGGCGATGGTGGCGTCGGCTTTGTTGAATGCGTGATGTGGGCATGGGTCCGTGGGAGAGCCTGAGTGGATGGAATTCATGGTTGTTAGGGTTTCGGTGTCGTCCACTTGGGTCCAGGCGGTGAGGCGGCAGGCGTGGGCGTCGTCGTCAGGGGTGGGGTCTGGCGGAGGAGCGGTGTTGAAACTGTCGTGGATGGCTGCGATTTTCTGGTGGAAGAAGGTGGAGAGGTCGTCGCAGAGTTTCTGGGACGGTGGGACGTCGTTGATGTTGGCGTTAGGGTTGGAGAGTTCCTTCACGATGCCGAAGAGTTCTTTGCAATCGTGGGCGTTGTTGTTGAGGCGTTCAGTGAAATGGGCGCGCTTGGCGAGTTGGATCCGTTGGTGGTGATCACGGTTGGCTTCTTTGAGGGTGGCAAGGTTGTCTGGAGTGCGCTCGAGGATCCATTTCTTCTTGAGCTTCTGGCAGGTGCGTTTTGAGGTGGTTAGTTCTTCTGTGAACCAGGCTGTTTTTTTCTTTCCTTGGTTGGTGGTGGGTTTCTTGAGTGGAGCTAAGGTGTTGGCGCAGTCGAGGATCCATTGATGGAGGTTGATGGCGGCGGCGCTCGGGTCGTTGGAGTCGGGTGGTGGGTGTTTGACGAGGGAGCTGGTTAGTTGGTCTTTGGTGACTTTTCCCCAGCGGCGGTAAGGTGGTAGAGGGATGCGGTGGTGTTCGGTGTTTTTCTTGAAGGTAAAATGGACGCAGTGATGGTCGGTCCAGTGGAGTTCGGAGGTGTGGCTGAAAGAGATGTGGTTGCTTGAGGTGAAGAGGGGGTCAAGCGTGTGACCGGCGATGTGGGTGGGAGTGTTGACCAGTTGGTGGAGTCCGAAGTTGTGGAGGCTGGTGGTCAGTGAAGCGGTGTTGGCGTCGTTGTTTTCAAGGTGGAAGTTTAGATCTCCCAGGAGGATGTAGTCTGGAGAGGCGAGGGCGTGGGTGCTTACGAGGTCGGAGATGGTGTCGCTGAAAGGGGCTCCTGGTCCTGGAGGGCGGTATATGAGGGTTCCTCTGAGGGTCGTGTTGGGGTCCGTGTGGATCTGGAAGTGGAGGTGTTCGGCTGTCTTGAGAGTGTCGTCCGTGTGGGTGTGGATCTTGAGGGTGGATTTGTGGGCGATGGCTATTCCTCCGCCGATTCCGTTGGTTCGATCTCTTCTGGTGATCTTGTATCCGTCCGGTATGGCGATAGCGATGTCAGGGGCCGAAGATTCGTTCCACCAGGTTTCGGTCAGGAAGGCCACGTCTGGGGCGGTAGTGTCGAGCAAGTCCCAGAGCTCAATGGCGTGTTTTCGTGCGGAGCGTGTGTTGAGGAGGATGCAGTGCAGGTGGTTAGTGTTGTTTGTTGCTGGCTTCGTTGTTCTGTTGCAGGAGAAGTTGCAGGTGCAGCAGGAAAAAGGTCCTTTGGTGTGCTTCGGGGTGGCCAGGAAGCACTCTATGGAGGGGCCAGGGTTGAGGGCGAGGAGATCGCTGGCAGAGTATTGGAAGTAGGAGTTGCGGGGGCGTGAGGACCAGGGGGGGTGGCGCTGGGCGTGGTTCAGGCGCGGACGGGCGCAGACAGGCTTGCCTCTGGCGCGCCTCCGGCACGCCAGCGGCGCGAACGCGCAGCGCCAGCCATTAAGAAGGGAGGGGGAGGGAGGAGCAGCTGGGAGGCGGGAGGCGGGAGGCGGGAGGGAGCGGCAAATGGGGGCGCGAGGGGGGCGGGGCCGCAGGGAGGCAGCGGCAGGGAGCGGAGAGCAAGGGGGAGCGCCCAAGGGGCAAAAAACAACTTAAACAAGGCACAAGAAAGTCGGGCACAAAATCGGAAAAACAGTCACAAAATACAGTATTGGCACAAACTACAATCGGGGCACAGCAATCAGAGGGGCACAACGGGGGCAGACGCGCAAGAGGCGAGGCGCAGAAGAAAACAGAAACCACTTACAGGACGGCGGAATACACGGTACAACGGCTCAAGAGAGCCTCGAACACGCTAGCAGCAGCGTGGGTGGGGGTCAGAGGCAGGAGACAGCAGGTTGGTGCTGCGGACGCGGGGGCGAGCTCTAGACCTAAAACAGGTCAGAGGTCGCTCACTCGCGATGCGCAGCGCCAGCCATTAAGAAGGGAGGGGGGAGGGAGGAGCAGCTGGGAGGCGGGAGGCGGGAGGGAGCGGCGAATGGGGGCGCAAGGGGGGCGGGGCCGCAGGGAGGCAGCGGCAGGGAGCGGAGAGCAAGGGGGAGCGCCCAAGGAGCGAAAAACAACTTAACCAAGGCACAAGAAAGTCGGGCACAAAATCGGAAAAACAGTCACAAAATACAATATTGGCACAAACTACAATCGGGGCACAGCAATCAGAGGGGCACCACGGGGGCAGACGCGCAAGAGGCGAGGCGCAGAAGAAAACAGAAACCACTTACAGGACGGCGGAATACACGGTACAACGGCTCAAGAGAGCCTCGAACACGCTAGCAGCAGCGTGGGCGGGGGTCAGAGGCAGGAGACAGCAGGTTGGTGCTGCGGACGCGGGGGACGAGCTCTAGACCTAAAACAGGTCAGAGGTCGCTCACTCGCGACGCGCAGCGCCAGCCATTAAGAAGGGAGGGGGGAGGGAGGAGCAGCTGGGAGGCGGGAGGGAGCGGCGAATGGGGGCGCGAGGGGGGCGGGCCGCAGGGAGGCAGCGGCAGGGAGCGGAGAGCAAGGGGGAGCACAAAAGGGGCGAAAAACAACTTAAACAAGGCACAAGAAAGTCAGGCACAAAATCGGAAAAACAGTCACAAAATACAGTATTGGCACAAACTACAATCGGGGCACAGCAATCAGAGGGGCACAACGGGGGCAGACGCGCAAGAGGCGAGGCGCAGAAGAAAACAGAAACCACTTACAGGACGGCGGAATACACGGTACAACGGCTCAAGAGAGCCTCGAACACGCTAGCAGCAGCGGGGGTCAGAGGCAGGAGACAGCAGGTTGGTGCTGCGGACGCGGGGGGCGAGCTCTAGACCTAAAACAGGTCATGGCATTAGCGGTGCCTTTTGATTTGTCTAGAAAGTTGTAGGGAATCACTATGTTGTATCTTTAGTACACTGCAGTCATGCAATATGCCCATGCTAGGGGCATGACTGGGAGAAGAGAGATGGAAAAAGAGAAACGTGCACAGAATGGACAGTGCCACAACACTTGGATGCCAATGTTGATGGTATTAAGGATGACCTAGCCAGACACTGTTTTTGATTATAACACATTTACTAAGTTACACTAGAGTTATCATAGATGCACTCATCAAAATTAATGTGATGCTCATTCTTTGTGGTTTACTTGTAAATAAATTTTTAGATAAAATAATTCAAATATCTCATAAATTCAGTGGAAAGAAACCTAAAACTTCATCACTAACACTACCCTTATCTCCCACCCTAAATCCAACTAACCATGTCCCGACAGCAACATCCTATACCACCCACACCCCAAAGAACCTAAGATAGGAAACCTAGTTCTTCATTGCTAGAATGGTGCTTATTATACAACCTACTGTGACTCCAACTAACCCTGCGCCCTGACAGCAGCATTCTATATCTTCCTACACCACAAGAAGCCCAAATAATTATAATGTCCTGGCACAATATCCCAGAAAATCTGAAGCACTGATCTGTCAATGGTCTTTTCCACAGTTGCACTTGAAGACCTCTGGTAACTATCAAAGTCAAAGGATTAGAACACATTCCAACTTAATTTTACAGGATTTATAAAGACTCCATAGTTCTGTTACTTCTAGTGGCCATAGCATCCTCATTAGTAGATGGCCCCATTACCTAGTTTAAGAATAAAGCCAATATGACTATATTTCTCAAAATGTAATAATAACGCTCTACAACTGTGCAAGCAATATACATGAATTTCTCTAATCAATGTCGATAAGAAAATGTATAGGGAAATTGCAGCCTGTGTCTTGGGTTGCCTGCCTGTGAAAAGAGGGAAAGTTGGCTGTTGGGTATTTCTCCCAGACAGTGATCTAAGGAGTCTAAGGCGGTCATTGTAAACATGGCGGGAAAGACTGCCGACCACCGTGGCGGCGGTGAACAGACTCCCGCCGCGGCGGTGAATGGAACAAAAAACCCAACCCTGCCAAACATTCCCACACCACCACTCCCCCCCAGGACCCTGTCGCTGGGAATACCAGCCCATCCCACCCCGCCAACGCCAAGCACACCCACATCCCGCCCTCCAAATAATGATGCACAAATCAACTCAGTGGACAGTGGAGGCTGGATGACCATTGGCGGCTGCGACCGCCACAGGCGGCAAGTGGGCCCAACAGCAACCAGGGCACACATTGGCTAGGCTTAGCACCCACACACCTGTCACACATCCAGAACACCATAAAACACCCCCAGACACACCCCACAATCCCTTGCAAGGAAACCAGGACCAGAAGACGGAGAGCACCAGAGCCAGACAGAGAACGACTGCAGACAGGACACGCATAGTGACCCACACAGTAGCACCTAAACAGCGTCCCCAGTCCCGACGCTATCCACCACCCTCACCATGTCCCCCCCAAAAAATCCACGCTTCACCGAAAGGGAGCTAAGGACCATAGTGGACAAGATCCTAAAAGTGGAGCTACAAATATTCGGGTCTGAGGTGCAGCACACACCCATCGCCCGGAAAATGGAGCTGTGGCAGACCATTGTCAAAAGGGTGAATGCAGTGGGACACCATCCACGCACCAGGGACGACATCCGCAAGAGATGGAATGACCTGCGGGGGAAGGTCGGGGCTATGGCATCCAGGCACCACATCGCAGTGCAGAAGACTGGGGGAGGACCGCCACCCACACCACCTGACTACACCGACTGGGAGGAGAAGGTAACCGCCATCCTGCACCCAGAGGGACTCACTGGAGGAACGGACTTGGGTAAGTCATCTACATTTACCCCATACACACCATACCTGTAATGCATGCACCGCCCCACCCCACCGACACCCACCTAGACCCACCCCCCTCCCAGCCATTACTCACCACATCCACCACCCTGCATCACCCACAACTCACTACCAGGCCCACATCACTCCCACTGTGCACAGCCACCCACCCCTGCACATACCCACAATGGAATAATAACCCCCACCACAATGTAACCCCACCACTGACACTAAATGCAATGTCCACCTCACAAAGGCACCCCTGAAGGCCACTGAAAGGCACACCAGCACTAAATTGCACAGTTCAGTCTACCTCAAACCCTTATGCATATGTAACAAACGTTTCCATGTCCCCCAACAGGCACCACCACCCATGCAACCCTAATGGAGGGGACAAGGAGTGCCACAGCATTCCAGGGAGACAGAGGCACATCACAGGACACTGGTGAAGGATCCCTGGACACTGATGAGCAAGCAGGCCCCTCACAAAGCCCTGGATGCTCACCATGCAGCAGCCCCACCCAGTAAAACACTGTCACCCCTAACACCCAGTCAATACCAGCAGACCAGGGGAGGCGTGCCCACACCAGTGGACCCAGGGCACAAACAGGTGGAACACAGCAACAGAGGCCACAGTCTCCCACCCCCAACATGCAGTAAGATGAAGGCCCCAGTACTAGTGGCACATCAATACCTGTGCAGGGGACACAGGCACAGGGGGCCAGGGCAAGGTCAAGTGCCCCAGTGTGTCAGGGGGTAGGGCACCGGATAGATGCAGCAGCCCAGGACGTCATTGCAAAGGTATTGGGGGCATACCAACATACCCAAGACAGGTTGGCACAGATTGTAACCACCCTGGAGCAAAGTCAGAGGATGAAGCTGGAACACCACCAACAGGCCATGGAGCAGTGGAAATAATACAATGCCACAATGGCCACCATTGCTAGAGCACTGCTGCAGTTAGTCAACAAACCCTCAGACACCCACACCGGACAAGAGGCCCCCACAACAGCCCTGGACAACCAGCAACAGTTGTCCCAAGCAGCTGAAACAGCACAGGAAATACCCTCCCAGGAATCACAAGGGCCAACCATGTCAACCCAAGTAGCTCCACAGCAGGCGCCCAAACGTAGTCTCAGGCCAAAATATGGCACTGGAAACCCAGCTAAGAACAAGCCCCCTTCCAACAATTGACACTGCTACTACTGCCAAGCAACCATCCCACCCATTCACCAACTGCACTTAGCTGAGGGCTAACTAAAGTACTAAACTACAAATAGGACCCACCTATGATATCAAACAGGCCTGCCAACAAGTCGGTACTAATCTGCCCAAGGTGCATCTCAAAAACTTTGAGGCTAGTGCAGCAAAGTGCATGGAAGCCCATAGGTGACTATGGGTGTGTCATATCAACACCAGCTTTGAGTAGGTGTTAAAAATGACACCAAAAATAGCACAGTGAAATCTTGTAAATTTCACTGCGCCATTTTCATGCCATGCATCCATTATGCCTGGTGCATGCATAATGTGGCACAAGGAGCTATAATAAATATGGTTCAGCAAAAATGCTTCCTTAACGATATTCCAAAGGATTTTCTGTATCAGCTACATGCTCTGCAGAAAACACTGCATGAGGAATGTAAGAGCAGTAATCCTCACTCTCGTGTCATATGTCATTTTCCTTCTAATTCTGATCCAGTTGAAAAGATCCTACTAGATCGTAATGATCAAGACTTACTTCAGTAAGAGCAGTTCAGTTTCATTCATGTTGGGATTCTAAGGTTGAATATGGGTACTAGCAGGTCTGTGCAATTACAATCTTGTTTGCTAGTAGCGTAGTGCAGCGGCTTACATTTGCATAGACAAATATTCTGCTCTCAGACTGCAACAGGATATTTTCACATACAAAATGGGCTGGCAGCGTAGTAATGTCAATCATGCATGGATTAATATTCAGTGCAAAGTGGCAGTATGACCAGCAAATTCCTGATCTACACCTTGGCAATGTATGCCTTCACAGTCTTCTATGTAATGCTAATTTTATGTACTTCTCTGGTGTTGTAAGCAAGCCGGACCTGTGTTTCATGGCACTGTCTCCATGCATATCAGGCCCCACGTGTCTACCTGTCCACTGTTGGCAGGGTTTACAATGGGCAGGAGGCACAACTTGTCTGTGCCACCTGTAATGGGGCACCAACATCTGCCTAGTAGTAGGACGCCTATTGCTGGGGGAGATGCCACCTTAGTGAGGTCCTTAATGTTACAGACATGGGGTCAGATTATGACCTTGGCACAGGGCATTACTCTGTCCCAAACGTGACGGATATCTCGTCTGCCGTATTACAAGTTCCATAGGATACAATGGAACTTGTAATATGGCGGGCGGGATATCCATCACATTGGGGACAGAGTTATCCCCTCCGTCAAGGTTGCAATCAGGCCCATGGTCTAGCATTCACACTGACCGAGCAATTAATTTATGGCTTTTGACTAACAATATACACATATGCCTAGGATCAGCTATTCTAAGTGCCTTGGTACTCATACTCACGTAGACAACCAATCCCGATGTCTCTGCCCTTGTGGGGGAGGCTGCCTTCTGGACCCTTTTTTACCATTATCGTCCAAGTCTGGTGCCTCTTTGGTAGGCCACAATCTTCATATCAATTACTTTGCTAGAAATATTGAATATAAAATTAAACTTGTATTGTTTTTACTAAGCCTCCATTGCTAACTGATTTTTTGGAAATAAAGATAACATTCAGAGGCAAAACAGATCCTCTGAGCATCACAGCCTGTGTTGAAACTGGAAGTAGAGGGGGGCACATTCTGCATTAGCTGACCCATCCAGCTGTAAAAAAACATTAAGTAGCAGGTCCCTCTCCGTGAATATTTCATTCAACCTTGCCTAAAAAGTGCACATCTCACAAGCTCGTTCGGTGCTTTGCACCATCAAGCCTAGGACAGCCAAAGTGAAACGCCTGTGCACCAAGGGGCATCCTCAGTGTGCACCTTTGCTGCTAAGCTATAAAAACAGAATGATAGAGGTAAACAAAAGGTTTTAAGAAACCAATTAAGCCCACACCAATAAAAAGACACAAGGAATAAAATAGAAAGGTTGAAACTGTCACGTAATTTACGCCCTCATTACGAGTCTGGCAGTCATAGGACCACCATGTTGGAGGCGGCAGTCGTAACGCCGACGGCCCAGCACTGAACACCGCCAAATTATGACCATGGTCGTGTTCCCAAAGGAACACAGCCAAACTACCACCGGTATCGCCAGTTCAGTCAGGACACCGCAGATGGTGGTAGGCACCTTCAGACCAGTGGGGACAATGTTTCCGCTGGACGTATTACAAGGCTGCACACCTGCTGGGTTTCCACTGCGGTCGCACCACTCTAAAACCCTTGCGTAAACCAATTCTATAAAAGGAAACACTCACCTTTGGGAACAAAGATGTGCCGGAGCTGCCATGGAGCCTGAACTCAAGGTCCTCCCACTGCTACTGCTCACAAAACAACTTCAGAACCAGTGACGCCGACAAAGACAACATAAAGTACAAACCCCTAGCACACACTGGAGGGAAAGGCATTAGTACACATGCACACACAGCACATACATCCAGAGCGGCTTGCGATGGACACAAACATGAAAGCACAAACCCATATGAACACACACAATCCTACACAAACACATACTGCACACATGCCCATCCGAAACTACACACACCGCGGCCAAAACACAAGAGCCATAACACACTAGCCCGCACACACAGCACCGCCACTGTCTAACACAATCATACACAACACCACCGACTCACACAGCGACATCACAACCACAACTACACAAATGCTTTGCCAAGCACACCCCACATGACAAAACATAGATACAACAATACATAACAACACCACAATACCATGCAAAACTATCACACTTCCATTCAAAGAACCATATGACACACCACGCACACATCACACACAACATAGTCAACACCATACACCATGAATAAATTGTATATTTCCATATGAATCAGTTTATGAGTATTATTTGAGGCATTAAGGCCCTCATTACAACCCTGGCGGTCGGTGATAAAGCAGCGGTAACACCTCCAACAGGCCGGCGGTAAAAATAATGGAATCATGACCACAGCGGAAACCCGCCAACACAGACAGCCACTTTAACACACCGACCGCCACAGCGGTAGCAACAAACACACAGCCAGAGAGAAGACAATGTACCACCCACAGCATTACAACAGGCCTATCTGCCACCTTTCCGGGGCGGTACCAACACCATCAAAAGCATGGCGGAAACAGTGCACCTAAGGGAAACAACTCACCTCTCGACACTTAAGGAAGAACCACAACGCCATGGAGCCCGAGCAGCACTTTATTCCAAAGCCGGTGTACCTTCTCATACACCAGAAACACGAACGCCGGTGGAGATGACCACGGTGAGTAGTGCACCTAGCACACAAGGGGGGGGAGGAAAAAGAGAGTGACACACACACACGCAACAGGCAACACCCCCACCTCCAAAACCTTACACACAAACAGATGCAACAACATAATGTATACACCCGGTAACCCTCAGGAATAATGCAAAGAAAAAAGGAATGGATTCAAATGAGTGTAATAGTACAGTGTTAGATAAATACGTCCTTAAACAATAAACAGTATGTACAATATATACAAAAGGAGGAACAATGCCCACTCCAAAATGTCCATGTACCACGGGGCCATAACACATAGGCCAAGGCCACACTTGACTCCTGTCTCAATATGGAGAGAACACTGCAGGGGCATCAGGTCAAAAAAACTCAGGCACCTCAGGGGAACGGGAAATGGGTGAGTACCTCAGCCGGAAGATGGTACAATGCCACAGGCCTGGAGGGGTCTCCATGCCCACTGCTTGGTCCTGGGGGGGGTAAAAAAGCCACAGTCTCTCTAGTCGGTGGTTTGCCCACTGCTTGGTCCTGGGGAGTGCAAAGCCACAGTCTCTCAAGTGGGTGGTTTGCCCACTGCTTGGTCCTGGGGAGTGCAAAGCCACAGTTTCTCAAGTGGGTGATTTGTCCACTGCTTGGTCCTGGGGAGTGCAAAGCCACAGTCCCCATAGTGGGTAGTTTACCCACTGGTTCTGCAGGGGGCCTTGTGCCTAGTGTGCTTCATCCTTCCAAGGAGGGGGTGAGTGGATGCCTTCTTCCACTGGTTCTGGAGGGGGCTTTATGCCCAGTGCACATCATCTTGCCAAGGAGGGGGTGAGTGGATGCCTTCTTCAACCGGTTCTGAAGAGGGCTTTGTGCCCAGTGTGCTTCATCCTGGCAAGGAGGGGGTGAGTGGATATCTTCTTCCACTGGTTCTGGAGGGGGCTTTGTGCCCAGTGTGCTTTGTCCTGGATGGGGCAAGGTCACAGTCTCTCACCAGGGTGTCACACTGACAGGTGTTGCAGGGGCCAGGACGCACTGCAGCCCATGTAGTCACTACTTCACACTGCTTGCTGGCGGTGACGGCTGCTCAGTTGATAGGAGTTGCGCTGCAGGTGGAAGTGCTGTCAGTGGTGGTGGGAGGCTCCATCACTTCACCTGCAGCCTCGGACAGCTGCCCACTGGGTCTCCTGCTGATGGCAGTGGTGCTGCTGCCGGTTGGGCAGGTGGTGGTGCTAGACTCCATCCCTTCACCTGCAGCCTCGGATGGCTGCCCACTGGGGCTGCTGCTGCTGGCAGTGGTGCTGCTTAGTGGCGGGGTAGGTGGTGGTGCTGGCCGCGGTGCAAGTAGCAGTGCTGGCCGTGGTGCAGGTAGCGGTGCTGGCTGCGGTAGTGGTAATCCATCCCATCACCTGCAGCCTCAAACGGCTGCCCACTGGGGCTGCTGCTGCTGGCAGTGGTGCTGCTGGTGGTGGGGCAGTTAGCAGTGCTGTCAGTAGTGGTGGTAGGCTCCATCCCTTCACCTGCAGCCTCAGACAGCTGCCCACTGGGGCTGCTGCTGCTGGTAGTGGTGCTGCTGGTGGCGGGGCAGGTGGCGGTGCTGCCAGTAGTGGTGGTAGGCTCCATCCCTCACCTGCAGCCTCAGACGGCTGCCCACTGGGGCTGCTGCTGCTGGCAATGGTGCTGCTGGCTGCGTGGCAGGTGGCGGTGCTGGCTGCAGTGCAGGTAGCGGTGCTGCCCATGGTGCAGGTAGCGGTGCTGGCTTCAGAAGGGGTAGGCTCCATCCCTTCACCTGCAGCCTCGGACGGCTGAAATGCCATGGATGGTGTTGTGTGCCCCTTCCTGCCCTTGGCAGATGTTTGTGCCTCCTTGCTTCTGCCAGCTGGTGTTTTTTTCTTGCCCTTGATGGCTGGTGGTTCCTCCTTCCCCTTGCTGGCTAGTGGTGCCTCCTTTCCCTTGCTGGCTGGTGTCCCCTTCTTGCCAGGTGGCAGACCCTTCTTGGCTTTGGCGGGTGCTGCTGGCACACTGGCTATGCTGACGGGTGCCTCCTTGGGGCCTCTCACACCTGCAGTAGCTGCAGAAACCACAGTGGCCGTGGCTGGGAGGCTGAGGTACTGGGCTGGGTTCTGGCCATCCTGGCCCGAAGTGAAGGACGGGGGGGAGGGGTAGGGAATAGGTCAATGGTGGCAAGGAAAAGCTTCTTAGGGACACTGGGGCAGGAAGAGGGTGAAGGTTTGGGAGTGGAGGATGAAGGAGTAGTTGTAGGAGGTTTCAGTCAGCTGTTTTTGGGTGCAGGAGCATGGGCTGGATGCTGTTGTGAGGTGGATGGCTGTTGGCTGTCCATGTGCTTGTGTTTGTGTACTTTGGGAGGAGGGGGTACAGACACAGTGGGAGAGGATACAGGAGACGTGTGCATGGATGTCGAGTGGTGACTGCCAGTGACGGGCGTGTAGTGATAGGCATGCTGGTGATGGAGGTACTGGATGAGGATGTAGTGCATGCAGGTGTGAGTGGAGATACTACTGGGAGGGAGGTGGACGAGGAGGAGGAGGAGGACACAGTGGAGGCAGTGGATGTTGGTGTGTCTGCATGTGGATGGTGCTTCTGTAAGTGCTTGTGGGATAAAGTGTGGTGCTTGTGTTTGCCTGAGCCACTTCTGTGTGTTGATTTGGGAGAATGCTGGTCTGAAGGTGTGCTAGGGATAGGTTGGGATTGAGGGATTGGGACTGGGTAGAGGAAGTTGGAGGAGGGAGGCTGGAGACAGGGACAATGGCTGCTATCAGAGAGTTGGCCAGAGCCTGGAATGCTCTCTGATGGGCCCCATGCCAGAGTGAATGCCCTCCAGGTATGCATTTGTTTGTTGCAAATGCCCTGCAAGACCCTGGGTGGCATTCACTATGGTTGACTGCCCAACAGAGAGTGATCTCAGGAGGTCAATAGCCTCCTCACTGAGGGCAGCAGGGCTGACTGGGGCAGGGCCTAAGGTGCCTGGGGCAAAGGAGATGCCCACCATCCTGGGTGAGCGGGCATGGGAAACACGCTGAGGGGCTGCTGGGAGGGCGGTGCTGGTACGGGGGTGGCGGCTGTACCTGTAGTTGGGGTGGGCACAGAGGTGTCCACCACTGCCAGGGAGCTTCCATCGGAGGAGGAGTCGCTGTCGGTACTGTCCCCTCCTGTCTCCATCATGGTGCTCCCCTCGCCCTCTGTCTCACTGGTGCCCTCACCGTCGGTGGATTCGGCCTCCAGGCCCATGTGGGATGCAGCTCCCTCCATCACCGGTGCCTCTGCTCCTCTGCCAGATGATGCTAATGCACACGAGTACAGGGCGACAAAACAAAAAGGGGGAGGAAGATAGAGGATAGAGTTGGTCGATACCAGCAACAACACTACCGTTGGCGTACACAACTCACAGGGAACAGCGCTATGCACTAGGCCAGTGGTTCCCAACCTTTTGACTTCTGTGGACCCCCATTTTATCAGTACTGGAGCCCGGGGACCCCCACTGAATCATTATTGGAACCCGAGGACCCCCACTGAGTCATTTCTGATAACTGGGACCTAATATTATTATATTTTTTATGCAGTCGCGGACCCACTGAGGAGGCTTCACGGACCCCAAGGGGTCCCTGGCCCACAGATTGGAAACCACTGCACTAGGCCATGCACTACCAGTTACAATGATAGTCACCAGCCCATGGGGTACAATGCCTAACGGCATTAGCTGCACACCTGAAACCCACAGGACCCTGCCCAGTAGTAGATGCCCACCAACATTATTGTGGTTGGAGTGCATCTGAGCTTCCCTATCATGGAACCTATCCTACCCTGCCATGTTCGCCCTGGCCTAGGGACACCCACAGCCCATATCCCCCACCCAGGTAACACCTTAATGCATGCAAAGTCAGGAACCTGAATCTGTATTCGCTCCCTTGTGGCTGCTGTGATGCCTTCAAGTGCCATTCCAACTCCGGATAGGCCACCGCCAGGATTCCGAACATCAGGGGGTCAGGGTACGATGGGCACCACTTTCTCATTGGGAGGCCAGCCCCAGCTGGGCCTCCGCCATCTTCCTTGCCCAGTGGCGCAGGTCCTCCCACCGTTTGCGGCAGTGGGTGCTCCGCCTGTCAAAGACCACTAGGGTCCGCACCTCCTTGGCGATGGCACGCCAAATACCCTTTTTCTGATGGGCGCTGATCTGCAGGAAAAATACAGCAGAAAAGGTATTAGTCATACCATCCGGACTGTCATAGTCATTGCCCACCATATTCCTCCCATCCCCTTACGCACAGACATTGACCACCGTACAAGCAGCACTCTGCTCAGGATGCCTCAGTCCCTCCCCAACATGAGGCTTACACACACAGCACTCTATACATTCATGCCCCACGCATCATGCTCACAGTGTACTCACCTGTTGGTCTGGAGGACCATAAAGTAAAGGGTACTGGGGTAGGACCCCATCCACCAGTCTCTCCAAATCCTCCAATGTCAAGGCAGGGGCCCTTTCCCCAGACACTCGAGCCATGGTCACTTCCAGACACAGGTCACAGCAGCACTTTCAGTGTAGGTGCTCTCCTGTTGAATGTCAGGTAGCAAGTGAGTGAACAGATAGAAAATAGCGGTCACGTCCGCGGCCGTGCGTACCACCACAGCCGGCGTACATCGCCATTGGCTCCTGGAACCCGTAGGCCCCAATGAAAACCAATGCGGCGTTGCACGGCAGTCATCGACCGCCGACCGCAATGGTGCACAATGCCAGCGGAATTACCTTATTTCACTTGTCCCTCCTCACAGGTCAGGCAGCCGCCATTTCAGGGGGGCACAGGCCATGGCACCTAACTGCATCACAGCAGACATAGTCACATCAACTGAATTACAAGTACACATACTGTTTCTGTAAAACAAAAATTGCATATTAATCTCAGTACATGTTTGAATGTGACCTTCTGCACACCATTTTTCACTCTAGAGTTCAAATAATGAGGATGAATTGGAGATGGAGACATCACCCGTGTACAGACCCCTGGTGGACCTGGCAACAATGGAGGACAGGCACATTATACTAACCTACAGACTTGGTAGGGCCACAATCCAAGAGCTGTGTGCCCAATTGGAGGCAGACCTGATTACAGCTATCCGCCACCCCACAGGCATCCCCCCTCTAGTGCAGGTCCTGTCAGTGCTCCATTTCTTGGTACGTGGTTCCTTCCAAGCGACTGTGGCCATGGATTCAGGGATGTCACAGCCAATGTTCTCCAACGTGCTGACCAGAGTGTTGTCTGCCCTGCTGAAACACATGCACAGCTACATCGTATTGCCCCAGGTGGAGGATTTGGCCACAGTGAAGGCTGACTTCTATGCACTTGGACATATCCCCAACATCATTGGTGCTATTGATGTTACACATATTGCCTTTGCCCCCCCGAGATATGAACAGGTGTTCAGAAATTGAAAGAGCTTTCACTCTCTGGATGTGCAGATGGTGAGTTTGGCGGACCAGTACATCTCCCATGTCAATGCAAAGTATCCTGACTCTGTGCATGATGCCTTTATCTTGAGGAATAGCAGCATCCCATATGTGATGGCTCAACTGTGGCTAATAGGTGAGCCCATGATCCCCACCCAGGTGATGTAGGCATATGAGTGTGGGGTTGTCCCTAAGGGTAAGTGTGTTGCTAACGGGTATCCCTCTATATTTACAGGTGACTCTGGTTACCCCAACCTCTAATGGCTGCTAACCCCAGTGAGGAATGCCAGGACAAGGTTAGAGGAACGTTACAATGAGGCACATGGGCCAACAAGGAGGATCATTGAGCGCACCTTTGGCCTCCTGAAGGCCAGGTTCGGGTGCCTCAATCTGACAGGTGGATCTCTGTACTACTCACCCAAAAAGGTGTGCCAGATCATTGTTGCATGTTGAACAACCTGGCCTTGAGACGCCAGGTGCCTTTTCTGCAGGAGGATGAACCTGGGGATGGTTGTGTTGCAGCGGAGGAGCCTGTGAACAGTGACGAAGAGGAGGCAGAGGAAGAGGATGTGGACAACAGAACTACAATAATCCAACAGTTCTTCCAGTGACACACAGGTAAGACACTGTAACTTCACCTTCCATTGCAGTTTTGTATTGGACATTGTACATGGCAACCTGATTTCCCTATTACTATGGCCACTTACTATACCCTTTGGCATCTCTATTTTCGGATATCTGTTCCCCACTCTGGCTCCTGGTGTGCTACTGCTGCCCACTACAGGTCATATCTATGGAAATATAACTGTACATTTTAATTGCAATGTTTACAGCTTGTTTAGATAATACATATTTCAATCAATTGACAGACTCCATATTTGTATTTGTTCCAAGGGTGTTTATTTCTGTGATAATATGTGTAGGGGGTATTGCAATGGGCTGGGTTGATGGTGGAGAAATGTCCAGGATAGAGTCCAACTATTGGTATCACAGGTGCATTGTCCAAGGGGGCATAGGAAGTGGAGCAATGTCAGATCAAGGTGGACGGGGTGCCAGAGTGGGATACAAGGGTGACAATCAGGTGAGTCCCATTTCCTGGCGGGGGTCTTGGCAATGTTCTCTGGCTTCTGCCTAGATCGCAGGGACCATTTATGGGCTGGTTCTCCTTCTGCAGGGGGTGGGGTGCTGGTGGCATGTTGGTCCTGGGGCGGGGCCTCCTGTCCACTAGTGCTGGCAGAGGTGGAGGGCTGTTCTTCGGTGTGGCTAGTGTCAGGGGCCCGTTGGTGTGCCACTGCCTCCCTCATAGTGTTGACCATGTCTGCCAGCACCCCTGCAATGGTGACCAGGGTGGTATGGATGTCTCTAAGGTCCTCCCTGATCCCCAGGTACCGTCCCTCCTGCAGCTGCTGGGTCTCCTGCAACTTGGCCATTATCTGGCCCATGTTCTCCTGGGAATGGTGGTATGCTCCCTGGATGTTGGTGAGTGCCTTGTGGAGAGTCAGTTCCCTGGGCCTGTCCTCCCCGTGTTGCACAGCAGTCCTCCCAGCTTCCCTGTTGTACTGTGCCTCTGTCCCCTGAACTGTGTGCCCACTGCACTGACCCCAGGTCCCTGATCGTCCTGTGTTTGTGGAGTTGCCTGTGGTCCCTGTAGTGGTGGACACACTGCTGATTGACGTGTCCTGGGGACAGAGAGATGGGCCAGCTGGGTGGGTGCTGTGCTGGTGTTCCCTGAGGAGGGAGGCTCTGTGGTGGTTTGGGACTGTGGCTGGGTCACCGACTGTCCAGAGGTCCCTGATGGGCCAGGTTGGTCATACTGATCCAGGCATGCAGAGCTGCTATTATCACTGTGGGCCTCTTCTGGGGGGGACTGGATGTTCCTCGCACCTCCTCTCCGGTGACGTTGTGTGGAGGTCCTGTGGCGATGTAAATGTAGTGTTATTGTTTCTGAGTGTGACATCTTGTGCATGGGTATATTTCCCTCTAGGTTGTTATTACTAAGGCAGCTTTGGCTTGTTTGAGTTGTGATTTGGTTTAAGTGATTCTCTCTAATGTGCATGCTTTAGTGATGGGTTTCTATGCAGGGCTGTGAGTGGTGTCCATGTATTGGTGTTGCATGCAGGGCTTGGTATTGGGATGGGTGGGTTGTCATGGTGGGGCATATGTGAGGTGGTGGAGTGATGGGGGTGAGGGTAGGGGTAGGAGTTTGTGATGGCATGTAGGTGGGGGGGGATAAAGTAGTAAAGATTTGACTTACCAGAGTCCAGTTCTCCTGTTACTCCTGCCAGGCCCTCAGGATGCATGATCACCAAGACTTGCTCGTCCCATGTTGTTAGTTGTGGGGGAGGAGGTGGGGGTCCACCGCCAGTCCTCTGTACAGCTATCTGGTGTCTTGCTACCACGGAACGCACCTTCCCCTGTAGGGCGTTCCACCTCTTCCTGATGTCAGCCCTTGTTCTTGGGTGCTGTCTCACAGCGTTGACCCTGTCCATGACTCTCTGCCATAGCTCCATCTTCCTAGCAATGGACGTCTGCTGCACCTGTTATCTGAATAGCTGTGGCTCTACCCGGATGATTTCCTCCACCATGACCCTTAGCTCCTCCTCAGAGAACCTGGGGTGTCTTTGTGGTGCCATGGGTGAAGTGTGTGTGGTGTGTGTGAGGGCGTGTGGGGTGATGTGTTGGGTGTGTGCTGTGAGGTGCATGGATGGTATATGAGTGATGGTATTTTGTAGCTCTGATTCGGTGTTTGCTCCTGGCTTGTGTCTCTCTATCAGTTGTCAAATTCTTTGGGTCATAAAGGGTTGTGGGTAGTGTGTGTGTGTTTTTTTAGTGTTGTGTGTGTGGTGTGTGTATATGTGTCAGGTGTGTGTTGTTTGAATTGGCAAATGTGGTTTTGCTTTGTTAGTGTGTGTGTATTTAGAGCGCAGCGGTCTGTACCGCCAGTGGTTTACCGCAGTTGAATGACCGCCACGGTGATTCGTGGGTCATGATGCTGTGGGCGTATTTCTGTTGGCGTAACAGTGTGGGTTTTGGTACTACCAGTTTATCACTGACCTTTGGGCTGGTGGACTTATATGTATGTCTGTATAGTGGTGGATTTCTATGTGTGGGTCATAATACCCGTAGCGATATTCCGCTGCGGTCACGGTATGTTGGCGGCAGTCAGCATGGCGGTAAGCTGCACTTACCGCCAATGTCATAATGAGGGCCTAAATGTTGGTTTATGCTGCATGCGTGTGTTGCAATGTATATGCTGGTAAAACTCATTTTTTTGAAAATATTTCCTGTTGGACGATTGCAGCTGTATTGTATGATTTACCCAGGTCCTTCAGGTTATTAATGGGTTACCCTCTGTGTGTTTAAGTGTCAGTCACAACAGGTAGCACAACCAACACACACACACACATCTTACACACACAAACCAAAGCCCACAAAGACAAAACAGCCATGTAGAAAGAAAGACAGGACAAGTATGTTACCATTGATACCAACTGCAGGTTGGACCAGATGTACTAAAAGTTTTAAAAATGTAAAATTAACTATGTACAAATAGAAGTCCAATGGCCAGTCCATAGTTATTGGTGCCCAAGGCACAAATGGCACCTCACTCCTCACTGTGCAACAACTTGACTGTTGAGTGCAAAATTACCTCCACATTGCAGGGTAACTATGGGAGCAGGCTCCTCAGGGATTAGGGAGCGGGGGTTGGGTTTGGGCTTGGGTGGGGGGTACTTGGGCTTGGGAGGGAGTTCCTTGGGTTTGGGCTTGGGAGGGGCAGATCTCTTGGCAGGGGGGTCATGGGCTTTAGCAAGGGGGGCAGGGGAGGACTTGGAGGTGGAAGGGCTGGACTTGGGCAGGGACACATCACCCTTGGGGGTCTCACAGGGTGAAAGAGGGATAGGGAAAAGGGAAAACTCTGATAGAAAATGCTTTTTTTGACACACAGGGTGGTCATGGCAAAAGCGTTTGGGAATGGAGGTAGAGGAAGTGGTTGTCAGATGTGTAGGTGTGAATGTCTTGGGTGCAGTTGCATGCACGGAATGCTTGTGGGTGCGGGGTGTCTATTGGGTGGGTGAGTGTGGGCGTTTAGGTGTGTTGGGAGGAGATGAGGGAGGTGCTGGGAGATGCCATGGTGGATGGGTGACTATCTGTTGGGGTAGTCTGCAGGTATTGTACATGCAATGCATGTCTGGGTGTCAGTGGTTGTTGTGGGTGCGGATGTGGTGACTTTGGAAGATGTCTGCAGATCTGCTATTGTGCTGACTGCGAGTAAGATGGGACTGGTGGCTGGATCCTTGCATGATGGTGTGGTGGCTGCAGGTCTGTCTTGTGCAGTGTCCACGTGGGAAGGGGTGGCAGGGAAGTCAGAGCAGGGAGTGGATGTTGGTGTGTCTGCAGGTGGGTGTTGCTTGTGTGCATGCTGGAGGCTGGGTTTTGTGGTGCTTGTGTTTGTCTGAACTACCCTGGTCTGTTGATGTGGATGCATACCTGTGTGTACGTGTGCGTTGTATGGGTACGGGAGAGGGATCTGGGATTGGGAAGAGGTAGTTGGAGGGGGGACGGGAGACAAAGGGATACTGGCTGCTGTCAGAGAGGAGGCCATAGCCTGAAAGGATCTCTGTAGGCCAGCCATGTCACAGTGAATGCCTTCCAGGAACGCATTGCTCTGTTGGACCTGAACTGCCAGTCCCTGGATGGCATTCACAATGGTCAACTGACCCACAGAGATAGCCCTCAGGAGTTCAATAGCCTCCTCACTGAGGGCAGCAGGGCAGACTAGGGTAGGGGCAAACGTTCCTGCAGTGAAGGAGACATCCATCCTCTTGGGTAACTGGGTGGGGAGCAACTGGGAGGGCGATGGTAGTAAGGGGGGTGGCAGACATAGATGGAGCTGGGGTAGGTTCCCGACGGGTCTGCCACCACCAGGGAGATTTCACTGGAGGAGGAATCTGAGGATGATGTGTTTGATCTGGTCTCCCCTTGAGGCACTACCCTCGCCCTCCGTCCCACTGGGTCCCTCGGCATCACTGGTTCCAGCTCCCTGGGTCCCATGGGCTGCTTCTTCTCCACTCGCCTGTGCCCCTTCTCTTTGGCCAGATGATGCTGATGCACACAATGAGAGTGTGGGAGGGAGAGGGAGAGAGAGAGAGAGAGAGAGAGAGAGAGAGAGAGAGAGAGGGGGCACAGTAGTTAACGTATGCTTACCATTGAGACAGATACACATGTACATCTGTCACAATACATATCATGGCTAGAACAGCACATTTGCCAATACACATTACCTACATCATGTCATTACATGTCACTACTACCCACACCTGTCTGCCAACCCTCACACCTACATCTATCCCTAAGTAGGATTGCATTACTAGACTCATCCCCATGATGCCCACCTAAGCCCTTTAGCTGACATTGCATGCCCTGGATGCAGAAGCAATAGTATGCCAGCATACACATCTAACCCCCTAAATACCCTTTTCACCCATTGGATGTGCAGCTGACAAGACACAACACATCAGGCCTCTACAGGCACAACACCTGATTTGTCCATGTCCTCTGTAATATGTCTATTTCAGTGACTACAACTCCACTCACAGACCACGCTGCACCTACCTGTCATTTCACATGACTGCCTACTCAGTATACTGTTGTCACTATAGAGGAGTATTCAGATTTAGCCTATACTAATCACACACCCAAACAATTCACATCTGATGTGTACAATGTGAATCTGTGGTATAGGCATATTAGTAGTCTGACCCCATCAAAGAGCCACACCAGGTGACACACAACACATACATCTCTACCTAGCATAGTGCTAAGTGCATCTACAATAGCCCATGTACCACATATAAAGCATCCAAACACATCCATTGAGTGCATTATCACAACAGATGTGCATCAGGAACAATCATACTACTACATGGACCACTTCCAATGCCACCACACATGCAGGTACACCAGTTGGACTACGTACTATGACAACTCCAGCATCACACACAACATTCCACAAATGGCAAAACCTGTCACTGAGGCCAGACAACAAACATTTCAGGGGGTATATGTATTTGCATGTATTAGGCATGCATGCACGAACACCACTGCCAGTACACTAAATACACACCCCACTACCATATAAGCAGCCTGAGGTGACTGAATACAAATCTTCCTTCACATCAACATGCCATGTGTCCAAACCACTCATAAGCTGCCACCACATATTAGCCAAAGCAGACTGTAATAGTCACAGGACATCAGATGTGCCCCCAAATATCCATTACCAAATAATGTAGACAGTCAGTCAGCAATGCAGCATAGGACTTGCTAGGACTATGTTATACATGCCATGTACACACCATGTTAACAATTAACGGTTCTCCCAGGGCACTTACCACCTCCAGTACCAACCCATAGGTTGGAAGCCCACATCCCCACAAGTATAGCTCCTAGGAATGCAACACCTGTGCCATCAGACCTCATCAATTTGACATGTTACAGTATTCCAAGCTGCCTACCTACGCATAGCCTAAAGTCAGCAGATCACCTATATATTTGCATATTCTGCTATCAAGAAAATACTCATGTGCCATGAAGGCTAGTCCTCTGGTGGAGCTATAATGGCAGGCCCACAATGTGCCAACACCATTACTAGTACATGCTCTATATAGTTGCAGTGATATCAGGAGAGTGACACAGTCACATATACAGGATAGGCTACACAGATCAGAGTGGACTGACACCTCAGAGACACTAATGCAGTTGTCTGGAACTGCTCATACACAATGCTTAGGGTGATACTAACACTCACATCGATTGTGTGGCCAGGATGGAGTCACACATGTGCCTATGACATTAGTGCATCTCTGCATTACAGACATGAGGAGCTATGAAAATGGGAGATGTACTTCCACTGACAGTAAAGCATAGGGACACATCTACTACATATGTTCAGCCAGGGTACCTATTACCCATAACCAATTGTTGATGCATGTAGTATTTACCTCACTGTCACTCTACCTGCAGTGAGGCCCCCAATCCCATTTAAGGGCTGCCAAGTTCCAGGATGCAGGGCCAGATGTAGGAAGCCTTTTGCATGTCACAAACTGCGAAAAACGCAGTTTGCGGCATGCAAAAGGCCGAACACGATGCTCATCCCAAAATTGCGAGTCGGTACCGACTCGCAATTTGGGGATGCGACTCACAAATAGGAAGGGGTGTTCCCTTCCTATTTGCGACCCCATCGCCATTCAGAGTTGCTTTGGGACCGCAAATGCGGTCGCAAACCAACTCGCAGTTACCACCAGTGCCACAGTGGTGGTAACACATTCGCAAAAGGGAAGGGGTCCCCATGGGACCCCTTCCCCTTTGTGAATGCCGAAAAAAATATTTTTTCAGAGCAGGCAGTGATCCTATGGACCACTGCCTACTCTGAAAAAAACGAAACCAAATGGTTTTGGTTTAGTTTTCATTTTGCAGCTCGTTTTCCTTTAAGGAAAACGGGCTGCAAAATGAAAAAAAAACAGCTTTATTGCAAAAGCAGTGACAGACATGGAGGTCTGCTGACTACAGCAGGCCACCATCCCTGTGAGTTCAGGGACTCGCTAAGGGGTCGCAAACTGCGACCCACCTCATGAATATTGATGAGGTGGGTCTTTGCGACCCCATAGCGAGTCGCAGAAGGTGTCTGAGACATCTTTCTTCATCCAATTTTGCGAGTTGCAAATTGCGAGTCGGTCAGACTCGCAATTGGCAAGTCGCAAAATTTTAGTTTCCTACATCTGGCCCGCAGTCGGTACTCACCTCCCTGTGGCTGCTGTGCTACCACCAAATGCCAATCTACCTCTGGGTAGGCCACTGCGAAAATGCAGGACATTTTGGGGGTCAGGGTTCGACATGCACCCATCCCTCATTGGGAGGACATTCCCAGCTGGGCCTCTGTGGTCTTCCGAGCCCATCGTCTCAGGTCCTCCAAATGCTTGCGAAAATAGGTGCTCTGCCAGGTATGGACCCCAAGGGTCCGCACTTGCTTGGCGATGGCATGCCATATAACCTTCTTCTGATGGGCGTTGACCTGCATGGGTAACACAGACAGAAGGAGCAAGTTAAGTAGACTGGCACCACACCAACAGCAGTGGACTATGAACATCAGACCCAGCAGAAGCCCATACGTACCCATCCTCACAGTTCACATGGCTAAACACCTTGACCCCTGCATGCATGTACTCACTGACCAAGACATATATCTCATTCACCCTCACACACACCCCTATCACACATGACTATGGAATTGGTCTCACCTGTTCCTCTGCTGCCCCATACAGCTGTCTATAAAGGGGGTAGGACCCCTTCCATCAACTTCTCAAGCTCTTTTTGGGTGAGGGCTGGGGCCCTATCACCTGCAGGAGATGGCATGATGGCTCCCAGAGACAGTGCACAGCAGCTCAGCTCGTGGATGTCTTGCTTGCAAGAGTGTCAGGAGTCAAGTGAACAAGGCTGCAGAAAATGGCAGTCACGTTTGCTGTGTACAGGACCGTCACCGCTGGAAGTGATCACTATTGGCTCCAGTCCCCCATAGGGAGCAATGTTACCCAATGAGTAGTTTCACAGCGGTTGTGACCGCCTACCGACATGACAACAGACACCGGCAGACTTGGGTCATTTCCATCTGTCCAGACAGACTTCTATGATGTAGGACACATCCCTCATGTGACAGGGGCCATAGATGACACCCATATAGCTTTGGCCCCTCCCAGTGCCAATGAACCGGCGTTTAGTAACAGGAAAAACTATCACTCCATCAATGTTCAAGTGATGTGAGTGGCAGACCAATATATCACCCAAGTGACAGCCATGTTTCAGGATCTGTGCATGACTCCTACATTCTAAGGAACAGCAATGTCCCCAACATGATGGCACGACTACTAAGAGAGAGAGGGCGTGGCTCATTGGTATGTATGCATTTGGTTGTGTGTCTCTGTCATTGCATTTGTCATCACATTCTTGCCTGTGGGTGTACCTGTATTGTAACCGGTAGTACCTTTGCGCACACAGATGACTCTGGCTATCCTAACCTTTCCTGGCTGTTAACTCCTGTGAAGTACCCTGCCACTGAAGGGGAACACTATTTCAATAGGCCCACGGTAGGACGAGGCATGTAATTGAAAGGACATTTGTCCCCCTAAAGGCAAGATTCAGGTCCCTGCACGTCTCTGGAGGTGCCCTCCTCTACAGTCCCCAAAAGGTATGCGAGATCATAGTTGCCTGCTGCATGCTCCACAATCTGGCCCTGAGACCTCAGATTCCATTTGTAGCTGAAGATGAGGAGGCAGCTGGACCAGTGTCTGGTGATGTACAAGTGGAAATGGATGAGGAGGCATATAAGGAAGGTGCAGCTGACTCCAGGACAGGGCTTATCAATCAGTACTTCCAGTAAAATACAGGTATGCTATGCATGTATTTGCATGAGTACTATTTCAACATAGCTTTCTGTCAATGGTCCTCCTGATTAGGATTATCAGTGGTGTTGTGAAGTGTACCTATCCCTATGTATGTGTTGTAGGAGGTGACTGAATGCATGTAAGGTGCTGTCTGAAAATATATCATCTCTACCATGTGTACTCTCTGCAGGGTGCAAGATACACATCTCCTATGGACAGGCCTGTATTGTGCTTTGTGTCCTGCATTCTCCTGTTCTCATGTCATATCTGTTGTGCCCTGTTTAGATGGGTATTTACACTGGACATGACAACTATAAACTGCATATGTGCTTTGTGTGGTACCATGCCTACAATCCTGGTGTTAGTCCCTGACATGTTATTTTTTCAGGTTGGATAATTGGATATACTCTGGGGTATGGCTGTACCAGTGGCTCCCTTGCATCTACCCTGTGACATATGTGTTGTACTGTGTATCCTACAGAGAATGCCTTCCTCTACAGTCCATTACACTGCCTGTTGTATTAGAAGGCCATACCCACATAACATTTTGAAGACCAAACATTTGTATGTGTGCAAATAAAAGCACATAAGCAGTAGCTGTGATCTTTAGTGTTTATTGTGCGTACAGTGGGAAAAGGGCGACGAGTGGGGTCATGATAGATGGTATCCTCAGAGTAGGTGGCACAGCTGTAGGTAACATAGCTCCAGTGTCATTAGGCCATTGTGAAATGGAATAATGTCTCAGAGGCAGACAAGGGAGAGTAATCATGAGAGGGTCACTTCCTGGCAGTGGGTTTAATCTTGGCATCTGCTCCAGGCGGATGTCTGGATGGATGTCCACATCTGTGGGTGTTCTGAGCTTCAGAGGGAGACATGGCTGAGGCCTGTGGCTTCCCTGGCAGAGCCTCCATTCCACTAGCAGCCGCAGACATAGAAAGCTCTGATGTGATGTGGCTATTGGAAGGGGTCTGCTGGTGGGTGGAGGAAGCACGCAGGGTGTTGTTAATGTCCTTGAGCACTCCTGCAATGGAGGGCATGGTGGCATTGTGGGCCTGCCACTGCTGCATGACCTTCTGTTGTCTTTCCTCTGTAACCTCTGGTTTTATCTCCAACATGGCTATTACCTAGTCCATCCTGTCCTGAGACTGATGATATGCTCCCAGGACTTGGGAGATGCTTTCCTGGTCAGGTGAATGCCTTGGCTGCCCCATCCTCTGGCCCACAGGTCCTGACCCACAACCCCTACCTCCATGTGTCTGTGCCCCTGGCACTGTGTGCCCACTCTCAGTGTCAGCAGGACCCTGATTATCTTAGGTGTGAGGGGGTGACTCAGGTCCTTGTACTGTTGTGCACACAATTGATTGAACAGTCCTTGGGGCACAGGTTTGGGTATGAAGGATTGGCTGAGATAGTGGTGCCACAGGGTGGGGGGTTTATTGTGCTCAGGGTGAGGCAGGGAGTGGAACACTGACTAGGGGTCCCAGATGGGCCATGTAGGTCGTCATTGTCCAGTCATCCAGCGGCGTTGTCCTCCCTGGGGCCTTCATCCTGAGAAGGGCTGACTGTTTCTGGAATCCTCTATGTGGTGGCAGTGGCAGGGGTACTTGTGGATGGAGTGAGAGTGGGTTTCGACACTGGAGGTGTGATTGGTTGTCTTTTTGTCTGATGCATACAGTGGCTTGACTTGATTCCCAGCAATGACAATTACAGGTGCAACTGTGCTGACACAGTTTGTGGATAGTGGATTGTGACCTGTGTACCATGCTCCATAGGACTTGTTTGACATTGTGTTGTGCCTCAGCATCACTGTCATTGCCATGTAGTGGTACTCAGTTGAAGCATCAATTTGGTGAAGTAAAGCTAGAAGTATAGCTATTTGCAACATGTAAAACAAATAAATGGTTGGATTTTTATTGTACGTTTTAAATATGATTATGAATGTGATTATAAAAAAAAACAACTGGTTGAAATTGTAAACATGTGAGCCTAACAGCAGTGAAGAGGGAGACATAGATGATCACAGTTTTTCCAAGAGGTCTCAGGCTGAAAAGACATAGGCCCATATTTATACTTTTTTTGTGCCGCATTTGCATAATTTGTTTATGCAAAAGCGGCGCAAACGTACAAAATACAATTACATTTTGTAAGTTTGCGCCACTTTTGTGTCCAAATGCGGAACAAAAAAAGTACAAATATGGCCCCAAGACCATTATGTAATAAAAGGCCTGATTTATACTTTATTAGCGCCGCATTTGCGTTATTTTTAGACACAAAGGTGGAGCAAACTTACAAAATTCAATTATATTTTGTACATTTGCGCTGCTTTTGCATAAAGTAATTACGTGAATGCGGCACTAAAATGGTATAAATCAGGCCCAAAATGCCCGATAGACAGAGAATGCCTAGGTCTTTGATGCATCAGTTCTTCTGGCTAACTTGCATGCTCCGGAGACATTAAATGAAGTTAAGAACTTGTCTCCAACGGGAGTGTGGCCAGTCCAGTTCTGTATTTTGTGAACACTAAAAGAAACGGGTAGCCTCCCAGGCCAGGACCTTTTTAGTAAGGGAACAAAAGAGGTGACCTTTTAGCGTTCCACTTGAAGGCATCATCAATGCACTCAACTTTAAGACACACCACATTGCACACTGTCAGAGACGAGAATACATCTCCATAGCTTATTTTAGGAGATATAGAATGAAGAAACCTCATTATGGGAGATTATTAATATTATATTGTGTTTGCCGATTGTTACATTGTCACAAAATTAGTACATAGCAGGCCATGGGTGAAGCGGGAGGAAGATGATTTGCAGAGTCCGGTAAATTTTGAATATCGGGACATAGATTCCGACACCCTTGTTTAGTGTAAAAGGCCATTTATTAGGACAGGCTTGTTCATCATAATAAAACATCAACGTAACTGGAACTCAAATGACAACTTTTTATCTTTAACCTTGTAACTCCCCTTCTTCCATCCTCACTTCAATCCACCACTTATCATTCTCTCACCCAATTTCCACTTCCATTCCCACACATCCCCCTTTGCTTTTTATCCCCTGCCTGACTCGCCCCCCCCAGTCTGTCATCCTTCACCTGCTTCTTCCCCCCAGGAAGGGTGGACAAGCCCACATCTGACTCTCCACCCTCCTCCATCTACTGCCACTCAGCGCAACCCCACTTGGAGTTTTGCTGCCCCACCAGTGAACCCACTGCAACAGTTCATGCTTTTCCATCAACCTCATTCCGCCAAAGTTTTTCTCCTCATAAGTTAGTCAGCAAAAAACACAACTCCATCATGTAATGTGCATTCCCCATTTCCGAGAGATGCACAGCGCCATCCCTGAAAAACACCTGCTCTTCTTCTTTTATCCCGTTGTGTGTCAGCACTTTAATGTCATGAGCCCAGCAGAAAACCTGCATAGCCCTATTGCGCTCCCTCCGAGCCCTCTTAATAGCCCCATGTTTCAGTGCTCATCGCATTTCCTCCTGGGCACAAATTCTGTCCACACTAAACAAGTCTCATGCATGTTTCGCCTCAGCAGTGCCCGATCCCCATGCATGTGTTGCAGTAGGGTGAGCCCAGAGAGACAGACCAGGTCATTCTCCCCAAGATGCAATGCCAATACATCTGGACTTCCCCGCGTTGGCAAAATCAATGTAATAAAAGAAAGCAAATTGCCCCACCTTATGCCGCTCTTTCCCCACCACAGCACCTTGTGGCTGCTACTCGAGAGTCCCAGAGACCATCCATAGACCTGCTTCTCTGCATATTTAGCCACCCAATGAATGAAAGAGTGTCGGACCAACTATGTGATTGCCTTATTTTTCTCCGGGCCACTCATGCAACCTGGAAAGAGAAAACAAATGTCAGCATGCAAAACAATAACCCCCCCATTCCTGTCAAACCCACACCTCTGACAACCTCTCACCTCCCCCAAGCGTGCCTCTACTTCTGCCCTTTACCAAAATCAGGACCTTACACATTTCTCACAGCATTTAGATCACCACCGGCCAATGCGCCTGGTCCAATCTCAATCTGGTCGCCTGTGCAAATTCGGAAAGAGTGAGTACCAAAGTTACATGCCTGACTACCCAGGCATCTCAGATCCATTCTCAAAACGGACAACAACTGGAAAGCTGTAACCTTCCTGCCTTCTCATGACAAAATACACTCTCTCTTTGACTCGCCCTGCGTTCCTTGTAAGTGTCCCATTCGCGTACCGGGCATGCTTCCAACACTCCTCCTTTCTCAAACCATATCCACTTACCCTTCCCCAGTTGATCCGTCTTTGATTGCCTCAATCAGATTCCTAGTCTCTCACCTTGACATTGCACCTCACTTACCCTTAAGCCACAAGCATTCCCCACTCCCAACAATTCAGACACACAGAATGCCCAAAAAACATCCATATCATGCACAAGAGAAACAGTGCCACCTCGTTGGCATTCAATCAACAAACGGGCAACACATGCAAAATATCCAAGAGCAACTCAAATGTAATGGCTTCACAAACAAAAACTGATCCTGTGAGGATTCTCCCCTAACTTTTCAGCATTTTCCCGGAATGTCATTCCTCACCGGGTCCCAGCCAAAAAACAGCTTCCCATAAAAAGACACCCCTGCCAACTTACCCCCAATCGTGGCTAATGAATAAACCCCTCTGAATCAGAAATATAACAAAACGCATCACCTGAGCCTCAAGCATTCCTTGCATTTGTCTCCAAAATTGTCCCCTGCAAACTTCAAAATCCTGAAATTCCAACCATGCTAGGCGGTAACTCCTGAGTGTAGATTCAGCTAGCGACCTCTCCACCAGTCTCATGACCATCACACCTCCCACTCCCAAATGTCCGCCAGGACTGCTGTCTTGTGTTCTGCCACACAATTCCCACTGTGATGTCCCTACAAAAAGAAAATCATCCACATAGTGTGACACCATCCGATGTCCACTCATCTGAACAAAAACCCATTGCAGAAAAGTACTAAAAGCCTCAAACAACACACCGAAAATCACACCCCACATAGGCAGCACTCTGTCCACGAACATGGCCCCACCCAACTGCATACCCAGCAGAGAAAAATAATCAGGCTGAATGGGGAGAGCTGAAAAGCTGCCTATGTGTTGCACTTGGCCAGCTCTGCACCTTTTCCACATCTCCTTGTGAGCCGAATGGAGTCATCCACGTGGCGTATACCATCCTTGTAGCCTCTGGCGCGATGAAATCATTCACCGATGCCCCTTCAGGCCATGACAAATGGTGTATCAGCCTAAAATCCCCTCTGCTCTTTTTTGGTACCACACCTAAAGATGAAATCATTAAATCCTCCATGGGCCAATCATAAAATGGGCCTAACATTTTACCCTCTTCTACCTCCTTGCTCAATTTCGGCACTAACACCTCTGGCATGGCCTTAGCTGACTGCAAATTATCCACCCATCTCCTCACTCGTGGCCTCTGATATCCCACCCGGAAGCCCTCTCTGAAACCCCATTCCAATTTTAGCACTGTGTCCGTATCCTGGTACACGCACAACCAAGACAGTAACCTCTCCAACCTAATTGGAGTAGGTGCCATTTGGCCTAGGAGCACCTTGGCCCCCTCTGCCCCGGTAGACCTTCACTGCTCGGCCAGAAAGGTGAGTGAAAAACATTGCATGACTGGGTGTTTACCCCCACACTTGGAACACTCATGTTTAAATTTACAAGGGTGTCGGGAGCAAAACCCCTTTTTGAAGTTCCAGCAGTACTGAGTTAGGTACCCAGCCCTCTGAGGAATACCTGCCCCTCCCTGAGTGGTACGCTGCTGAAAAGGCTTGTAAACTACCGGGAGACCACTAGCTGTGTGGGTGGATGCCGCCCAAAGCGAAGATGTTATCCATTGCATCCACAGTTCCGAATCCACATCCCCCCGTGGCTTCTCTGGGTTAATGATAACTCTGGCTCTGAACTCTTCATCATAGTTCAGCCATGCAAAACCCCCGAAGTGCATTTGAGCTTTCTGAATTATGTCCATGTATTTAAACATGGCAATGGCCCTATCTAGGTATTTCTCACAGTAGATACTGGCGTAAATCAAGAAAGCAAAGGTCCAATTGTCCATGGTTATTGGAACCCTAGGTCTACTCGCCAATTCCCACTCTTCTTCCTTAGAACCTTCCTTCACCTGAATATCCCTGTGCAAAAGTTTGAAAATAATCAACGTACTCATGCTTCCATATCCTCACTTTTGTCTTGTCTGCTACATGTTACCCCACAGCATAGTGAGTCCATTGTAGGGGAGTCTCTTTTTGTGTCCCGCCCCCCCCTTTCTTCATCCTCTTTACCCCCGCTTACCACTGTGTCTTCGTCCCCACTTTGCGCCAGCAGCACCCCGTCTCCCCCTTTCTCCTTACCGCCTGCAACTACCGCAACTGTATCAGGCTGCAGGTGTATCAAATCATCCCCCACACCAATAGATTTGTATTATGCCATGCCAGCCTTGCCCCTCCGCGCATCCCATGGTGCCCACCAGTTTCCCTTACCTTGGACCCCATGACCACTCATTCCAGCATCCAGCAATAACTTGAGCCTGCCTCCATCCTTGCAGGAGACATCATGTTCACACCACCATATTGTATTCATCATCCAATCTGAAACTTCCATGGCATAAGGTGTGTTCCTCGTGTGTTCCCACGGTGTAGAGAAGGCCGCCGAAGACCCCTCTAATGCTTCCGACCAACATCCTTGGGCTGTGTTACACCCCGTTGGCTTCGCCACCTTTTAGCCAGCCTCTGACGCTGGCATTGTCTCTTCTCGCCGCACCTGGCACGTGTGTGCCAGGCGCTGCTGTCATGCTGCCAGTCCCACAAGCCGCACCGGCCTTCCTGAGCTATCCCCTGCTCCTCATGTGGAATCCACACCCAACTGCCCTTCTCTGACCTGTGCCCTTCGTCCTGGCCCCCACTAACGCCCACTGACTTCCTCTTCGCCTTCCTGGACCTCCCCTCTGCCTCCCCCCTCTCCTTGCATAGCTTGGCTCATGTGATTTCCGCCACCAGTTTCCTCTGTTCCTGAATCCTAACCTCTATATCCACTGCCAACCAGTCAGTGGAAATGTGGTGTCGTGCTTCCACCGCCTCCTGAACTTGGCTGCTCTCAGCTGCCTGCCCTCTTGCCAACTGTCACGCCATTGGTGGCATCCAATGCACCCCAGGACCCCCTGCAGCAGCAATGCTGGTCTTACCTTTTCTTTTGGTACCCACCAGCCCCTGCCCTGTGCCTGATCCATGACCTCTAAGTGTGGCCCCAGTCAAGGTGAGGTCTAATGGCTGCTCTCCCACCAATGACTCCACAAGCTCCTGATATGCCTGCTGAGCAGGCCCCCCGTGTCAAGGCCAGCCCCAGAGGGCCTGCAGAGTCCCCAGAAGAATCCCCTCTCCTCAGCTCCTCTCCCCATGCCTGCATCCTTCTGGGGCTCCCCCTGTGGCCCACCTTCAATGTTAGTGGGGCACAGGGGGTAGACGTGGTGTGCCCCTGCCCCTTTTTTGGCTTGTTTCTTGATCCCTTAACTGGGGAGCGGCAAGCGGCAAGCGGCAGTCGCCGCCACCACTACCTGTGCTGCCATGCACAGCGCATGCATCATACCTACCCAGGCCTGGTCGAGAACGCCAGGCCTGAGCAGGCCTCTGCAGCCCGCTTCGCCCAGCGCGTGAAGCGCGGCCCGGATAGCATTGATATCATGGGTCGCGGCCATGCTTTTTTATTTCCTGACTTGTGTTTATTTAGTATTATTTATATATCTTTTTTCTATTCATTTCCTGACAAACCAACTGCCAAAACCCATTCCCTACTCCTACCTGGATAGGCCAACCCCTGCGCAGTGTGACTAGCTGGCGTCGAAGAGGCCGATCCTCCAGCACCCACCCCCCTTTGTACCCTCCATGAGAACCCTCCCACACCCATTCCCCAGCTGATCCTCTCCTTGGCCGTCTACATCCGGCCTAAGAGCTCCAGTGAAGAGACTGGACTGCGTTCTGCTCTTCACGGGGCTCTATAATAAAATTGCAACACCTGAAGATATCCTGTCGCAAGTTTAGAAGACGCAAGAAAGCAGGTCATTGCACATCTGCTTAAGCTATTCATAGAGATTTTGCAATGCCAGAAGACCGCCACCGCCCCTACCTTGGTCAATGGCAAATATAGCTCTCATAATGAAATAGGGAACAAGTCCTTCTCTGTGAGAGATATATAGGCACGTATCACTCCTAAATTTCTGCATGTTGTTGTTTTATTCAAATGATTTAGTAAAATATAAGAAGATATCTCTGACAGCCTGGTGTACGTGTATATATTTTCTTCTCATGTTTATGAAATGATTGTCGCCATTATTTGCAACGGAGTGTAGGAAAGTTTAGACATCTGTGCAGTGGAATCTTAATTGCATGAATTCCAGAAAGGACTTGGATTTTAATACCACGCCAGTCCTTCTGAAGCAATTTTAGACATTTGAATTGAAGATAGACAGGGCGCAGATCAAACACCTCTTGTTTTCTATAGTTCTTAGTTTATGGAGCTGTGGATATAAACGGAGAATTGTAATTATCTTTCTTCACGCACGTCTGCTCTCCTTTCACATTTGTACTACGTAATGAATACAATTATCGGTGGGCTTACAATAGTTTCGAATGTTAAATTAAAATGTATTTAGTGAAACGCATCCCTCAGTGAAAACTCAGATGCTCATACCTCGGTTTACACATACAAAACACACTTAAAAACAACATGAGACCTACTTTTTGTAACCAGGTCATCATAGTAGTATGCAAATGTGGCTTGGCTCCCATTCAGAATCTCTAAAATCCACTAAAGTTATGAGGGAAATCATTCACCTTTCTTTGTGGGTTTGGTAATTTCATAGTTATGATTGCAACGGAATACAGACTTGGGAATGAATGTCTAGGCTGGAAAGATGACTGTCACCTTTAAAGGGCGACACAAGACTTGCTATTTATCAATGGCTGCATTTCTATTAACGTACCAGTGGAAGGCACTGTGATCTTAGAAGTGTGCTCAATTTGATCAGGCGGTTTTTTGAAGTACATTTGCTTGTACAGGCGCTGTTCAGTGCAATTATTAGCTTTATTTAGAACGCTCACACCACTTGTTTGAGCCTTTCCTCTCAATTAGAGCTAAAAACCAGTGTATGCTGTCTGTCTTGTCAAGTTCTATTGCAAGCACATAAAATCCATTTGCCTGCTACTGTTTTTCGAAATTTTAGGTGGCGTGTTTATTATGTTCTTTCAGGGGGATGGCAGCTACTGCAAACAAATTAAGCCGTATAACGCAGGACTTGTCTTGCTTCAGAGCCATGTGGAGGGAGGATACTTTCAGATTTATTTTACCTGCCTCTTCACATTCCACCATGTTTAGCTGGCATTTAATCGATTTCGTTCAATTTTCACATTCTAACCAAAGGATGTATAGCGTAGAGCTGCCGACCTTGGAGCTGGGCAAATCACTTAGGGCCCTGATTTAAGAGACGTGGCGCTGCACAGGGAAGGGGGCAATAGCGTCAACATTTTTGATGCTATTGATGTACTGTTTAGGGTTAGGGGCAACATTTTCATGCTAACCCTCAACAGTACGAAGGGGCCCGTTATAAATAATGGCGTGCCCCCTTTTAACGCCTGTTCTGAGCAGGTGTTAAAAATGCTGCAAAAAATGAAGCAAAGAAATCTTTTAGGTTTCTTTGTGCCATTTCCCCCCCTCCGCCACGGGGGAACGCCCCTTTTGCATACATTATGCCTGACGCAGACATAATGTGGCACACAGGGTTACAAAGTGGCACAATGCATGCATTGTGCCACCTTGTAACTCTGGCGTGGTGATTTTGGGCTAGTTGTACAACTGTAGCATGAAAATAAATTATACTAATGTGGTGCAAGGAGGCACTAGGCCTTAAATGTGGGGCTATATTGTGTTCCTGGACTCCGTTTCACCAATGATTCTTTGATAAACTTTGTCCATGAAGAAAACCAAACTT
The DNA here is from genome assembly GCF_031143425.1 of Pleurodeles waltl. Lineage (NCBI taxonomy): Eukaryota > Metazoa > Chordata > Amphibia > Caudata > Salamandridae > Pleurodeles > Pleurodeles waltl. The sequence continues at coordinate 267,083,382 of NC_090439.1, forward strand.
TGTGGTGTTTAATATGCAGCTCTCTTGTAACTGTATTTATAATATAAACATGGGGTTTGTAATTTGGATTTAGTATTCAATATGTCATACTGTTAACCCTCTTTCTTTCTTTCTTTCTTTCTTTCTTTCTTTCTTTCTTTCTTTCTTTCATTGTTTGCCATCCTTCCTTTTTTGTCTGCCTTCCTTTCTTTTTTCTGTTCTTCCTGTATATAAAGCAAAAGGTCTGTACTGGAACACCACATCAAGGCAGGACACTGGAACCCTGAGTACTGTGATTTGGATAATACATGCCCACTTGCACCATGAGGCAAATGGGCTTCGCTTAGGGCCATGCAGCCAAATCTGGATTGCAAAACAACAGAAAGGATTGTGGGTGACAAAGGATCAATTCCTTGCCTGAAAGGGGAGTCAGGTGTGGGCATATGAACTTCCACAAGATAGGACCATATGCAGAGCTATGTCAAAAGGGGCATAAGTACAACAATAGTGGTCCAGGGCAGCACTACAAGTGACCATGCTGTGCTGCCCTGCGCCACAGGCAAAGGGGAGAAATGCAACATATTAAAAAAAAAACGTGCATTCCTGTTCCTTACCCTAGAGCTCGCACCCTTATGGCTGCCCAGGGTCAACGCAGGAACACTTGGAACATGTTGCAAAGGTGCCTGCATTGTACACCTTCCTGCACAGTAACAATCCATGGAGGCCTTCACTACTGTGCAGTAGAATGCAGCGCACATGGAAAGAGGTAATAAGGAGGAGAAATAAAGTTGTTTCTCCTCATTATGCCTGCCCGGGGGAAGCATATGGTTTTTATGCATATCCAAGTTTATCCATCCTTGCAAATATGGAAAAGAACTAAAAACCCATGGGGGATGCATTGGAAAACCCACCACAACACCCATGGAATGTCTCCCTGAATCAGGCTAAAGCAACACAGCCATTTTCACTGCTTTGGCTTACTCCATATCTATGAGGCCAATCAAAGGCACACAAATTGCCTTTGCGTAGCCTCATAGATATGTATCAAAGCAAGTGTTGTACTGGTAGTGGAAGGGGCTCATAAATATGCCTCTTAGTCCCTAGCATTAAGCTACCTTACACACAGCTGCACTATTGTGTGGGGTGTAAACACATAGGTGTAGCCTGCATGATAGCCAACATCTCAAATCCTGGTACAGAAAAAATCTCCGGGGAGGGTGAAGCAAGTTATGCATAAAATAGTGAGCTTTGTGTTTTTTCAAACAATAGATGGTGTGTGATACAGGTTATTTCCTGGTAGCGCTGTTTAATGTAGGTGTAGCTCAGCACATTCAACTGTCATGGTGTTTGGGGGACATTGCGTAGCTAGGAGGTGGAAAGTGCTGTGTGTGCTGCAAGGTAGACTGAGCTATACACACGTAGTGTTGTGTTTGATAATGTCACACACATTTGTTGAAGCTGGGAAGGGATGACATAGAAGAGGGCGTAGGTGTGCATTTGATGTGTACCAGGGTGAAGATGTAGCACGTATCAGGAGAGAGATGGAAGAAAACATCTTGTACCAAGCTGTTGCATTGGCTCTCATTGTACCAATGAGGCTGATGAGTTTGGGCAGCACCATCACCTGAATTGTGGGGAACTGAGTTTGATCCCACACCATGTGACAACTGTCAACCCAATCTGTTTCCGGCCGACTAGCAGCACCTCACCCTTGCCAAATTGCAGGGGTGATTTGTGGTGGCTGGGCACATGACATTGTGACCTCTCAGGGAAATCATGGTGGATCAGATTTTATCCTCTTCTCTCAGTTACATTATTCTCACACATGCAAATACAAACAGAAGCAGAAAAGGGTTCAAGACGTTTTATTGAATCAGATTCATTCTAGTTAAAAAGACATAGACTGCAATAAATAGGATGATAAAACATGCTAAAAACAGAATAGTGACAAGAAAAGTGAAACACAAGAAAAGTCCCACCATACTGTCACTATGCAAGATGTATTATTCCTACCTACACCACTAATGTTCTATGGTAGAGCACAACAGGATATGCCCTAATCCACCCTTCAGGACCCCCTGGGAAGACAGTATAGCAGTAGTGAAGAAGCCTGTTGTCTATTGAGGCACCTTCTCCATATAGGCAGGGAACCAGCAGTCTCAGCAAGCAGCTGTAGCGAAGTCAAACAGCATCCGATGACAGTCGTTTGGTTGGAACCTCCCTCTAATATACAGGGGCAGAGAGATGTTTTGTAATAAAACAGCTAGTGTTATGAGAAAAGTGTCCCCATGTAAAAATACATATGGTTATGTGAAATGTGAGAGACGCGATGTACTACTTTGTGTCGTCGACCCTCTATTGTCGCAGCCTTGAACAAAGCAGAAAGTAAAATAATGTTGTGCTAAGAAATGCCCTAGGTGAAAGAACAGCAAGAAAGAGAAAAATAAAACATAACCACAAATGTGAACGTTTCTAAAAGAATACCATAGAATAAAATGAAAGTAACTAGGCTAAAGGGCTCAAGCAGAAGGACTATTTGCTAAAATAAGGTGCCCAAAACACAACCTATCTGCGATGGTTTGAGGCTGAGAAGTATGGGTGAAGTTGTGTGGCAAACCAAGATAGGTAAATGTCATACATTATCAAAAAGTAGTAGCATACGTGGGTCCAGCCTGATAAATAGCTCAGACATACCCACAGCCATGTTAGGGAATTGGAAGTGGTGAATGTAAATGTAGATTTTGCCGCACCCGTGAGTCAATGTATGAGCAGGAGGAGTATTGTACATGCTCAAGTGAATGGGTCTGAGGCTAACAATGTGTGATGCTCAGCAGATAACCAACTCTGGCAATGATGATGAAGAAATGGTGTGAGTGTCAGTGCTAGCTATCTCCCTTGTGTTACTGTGTATATCCCCTCAGAGGTAGCACAAACTGGCCACTGTTAACACAAATAGCACACCCAGAGTAAGTACATGCACTTACACATTCCTGCAGTGTAGCAGTTTGCTAGCAGTGTAGAGTAGTGTGGATGCAGGACCAATATGTCCCTGGGCCACGTGAATGCACAATGTGCATGGCAGGCAGCGCAACAAGGCAGGCTGCTATGATGTACCATATGTAAGACTGACAGCAGGATCAAATTGAATATATCAACAAACCCTGTTCACTTTCACTGGAGCTGCGGCCTGAGTGGTGGTCAAATGGAAAGCTTGTCAGACTGGTGACTTAGGGCAATTGGTGCAATGTGCACTGTAGTGCTGTGAATGCATGAAAAAAAACATTAGGGATAACGATCATGAAAAGAAGTGTCATTCTCCAAGCTCAATGAGTACCTCACCTCACCATATCCACACTTGCAGGGCAGGCCAGCAAGCTGTGTTACTGTGTTGCAATGTGTGTAATGACACAAACAAACACCCTTGTCACGCAGTGGCATGTGAACAATCCACAGATACTGCCACCTGCAAAGACAACTACAGTGCCACTTCCTTCAATGCATACAAGTCACATGGGTACCACACATCAATGTTGAGATGAAAATGCATGAGGATAAATAGTTTATGTCAGCCAAATAACTACTGTCAATAACTAGCATTGCTCAACATTGACATATACCCATTCAATTGCAGAGAGAGAAATAACTCCTCCTGGCCAGCGGGCTGTCCAGGATGACTAACCTGCTGCTAATGATATCCTGCCCCTATGGATGAAAACACATTTCAGCAAATCCTGGACTATATTGCCTCACCTTCTCCAGGAGTGGGAAGGGCTGACAGTGTCATCGGGTGTCCAGAGGAACAACCACCTACAACCCAACCTACCTCATCAGCAAGTCTCAGGCTAGCTCTCGACTCCAAGGACTCACAGGTTGCATTTCAACACCAAGTGGTATGGGTCCACTGGCAGATATTGGGTGAGGTGTGGACAGGGATTGAGACCATTGTGGGCACACTAAGGGAAGTCTGTAGGTACCTCAGTCCCAATGAGGACACATCCAATGCACTTAGAGGCACCTACACTCTGCTGCTCCAGAGATTAGAACAGTCCCTGGCTGACATCGTTGGTGTCATGAGTCAGAGGCAACAACAACAGCCCTGCCAATGTGACACCAGTAAAGTTGCACCCAGCTGAGTCTAAACGCATCATCCTTCAATCTATGGAGTGGAAGCAGGATTCCTATATAATAACAATGGGCGCCTTCCACTGTGACATTGTTGCTGTGCTGACATGCCAGCAGGCCCTTCTCAGTGTAGTGCTGCCTTCCTTGTTGGCACTGGCAAATGCTGCTGGGTGCAGGAATAGCCCCATCTTCAGCCCCTGATGTGTGTGTGTGTGCCTCAGATGCCTTCTGCACAAACACCACCACCCAAAGGGGACGTACACCACACATCAGAGGAGGAAGTCATGGATTTCCCCACTTTCAAGTTCGAGTTTACTTATTATGTCAGCCCAGCATATCTAGGCCATACAACATAAAAACACCATATCTTACATTAAAGTGCTTTTACAGGACATAAAAATGTACAGATATTTTAAAACTGGTTAAGATTTACGCACATACAAATTTAACTGAAAACCATAGTGCCAGGGGAAAGTGCAAGTGCTTGATTTCTTTGATTAACTGTGAAGCATTAACAACATCAGAGCTAATTCAATGAAGCGTTCAAGCAAGCATCTAGTACTGGATTCATGGAACATACGAACACTTAAATGCACTAACCCAGATCAGTCCTGACTAAGATGCCATAAAAACAGTTAAAAAGTCATACAGCTTTAAAATGCTTCATGCGACCCTGCCATTTATGGTCAGAAGTGATGATTCATACCTTAGGCTAGCCTTTGCATATGATAATAGGGATAGAAACTCATCAAAATTTACATCACCTCATACCAATTAGGAACACAAGTGCTAATACATCAGATTTGGGAGAACCCTACGACAATCAACTGATATGAACCTTAATGTTACCTCATGACACACCAATCTCCTGATGGATTAAGCTTAGCAGCTTGACATGTAATCATATATATGTATAAGGACTATTATTCAATGCCAGCTATAGGGACCACAAAACCTTCATTTGACCGGTAAAATAAAAGTATTTTAGGTATAGTCCTAATGATCTAACTGTTTACCAAGAACTTCAACACTCCATTATAGCCATACTGATGTTTTTGCCTAGTTATTGTCCATGCAGCATATATATATATATATATATATATACATATATATATATATATATATATATATATATATATAAATATATATATATATATATATATATATATATATATATATATATATATATATATATATATATATGTGGATACTTGGGTGTCAACTTGCTCTAAGTTTGTACGCATGCACAAGGACAAAGCATCCTTGAAACTTCTTAACAAGTGTGCTAAAAAGAGAGGGGAGAGATATTCTCTTCTAAATCCACCTGTTAAAGTGCATAGCAGCATAAAGTGCATTATAGTCTCCTTTCCTCCCTGAGCACATTCATGCTTAGATGAGCTAGGCCCATCTTTATGCCACGATCTGGTCTACTGCTTGACTGGTAAAGTGCCTAGTTTAAAGTTGGTATACAAAGACCTCTTAAAAGGGGGAGTGATTTTGTCCATATATGATTCAAAGAAAGAAAGAGGCTTAAAGGCCCAAAGCTGCCCCGATTTATGACGTGGCTGATTGGTGAGCATATATTTCCAATTTCCTTAATTCATAAATCAAACAGTTCCCTTTGTCATTTTCTCTGGAACGGTCCAGCATGTGCAGCAACCTCTGTTCTGCAAGATACTGGCCACTAACTATACCATGGTAATTTAACTTGTTTAGCAATAAACCAGACCTCAAGTACGATGGTCAGATAAGATGTCAGCTCAGGTTTAGTCCAGATCCTTACCCAGTATAAGACTGGGTGAAGTGCAGTTTGCAGCTCTATTGATCTAATACCCAGCTCCTGCCGTAAAGCATCCATTGGTGTTCAAGGACCAAGTATGAGAAGATGACACAAACATCAATTTTCTCCTTTGACAAGGCTTTCTACATTCTTACACCTTCAGACCTCTGAACCATACAATCCTGCAGCAATAGGCTGGGCTTGTACTCTTAGAGTAGAAGCGCGATCAGACTTCTCCCCTGTCTCCCAACAAAGCTAAGCACCCCAGTGGCATACTTACTCAATGACGCCTCACTCTTGATCAATTACGGAGTCCAGGATAACTCGGAGTCGAATCTCACTCCTAAATAGTCATAGTGATCAACATGATCTAGAGGTGTTCCATCAATTTTAAAAGATTCCTTCAGCTTGACACTTCCTTTGATGATCATGTACTTTGTTTTGGATGTGTTGATCTTCAGGTCCTTTCTTGTACAGTAGGTCTCCAATGCATGAAGTAGCTTGTGGACAGCCAGCTTGGTATGGGACGAAAGAACTGCAACGTCTGTGAAGAGCAAGATTGTAATTGTATTGCCCCCGCTGACTGGGACATTCAGGTTTAAAGCTCCCAAGAAATTGGGGACGTTGTTCAACTGGGGAGCAGGGTCAAGACTGATTTGCATAGGGCTGAGTCCAAACTGGTATGGCATGGGGAGCAAAAAAAACTATGTATTTGGGCCAGATCTCCGTACTGGGGTGAATTTTTGACATTGTTCAGCATTCCATCCATCTCTTGTTTTTTTTTTCATTTGTCACCCTTAGTGGGATTGGTTTGCTCAGACGTGGGTCCCATGTTCCGGGTGTCACTGGAGTCAATCTAGCCTGGCTGATGAGGGCTGATACCCTTAAACTGGTCCCAGATTGCTTGTTGCTGGTCCAGGGAGGGCCTGACCTGGCAGTTTTGGCTTGATTGTTCCCATGGCTGGAAAGGCCTGGATAGCAACACAACCATAGGTTTAGACCCAGATCTCTGTACTTGGGATGGTTGGTTGACATTTTAGAGCACTCCTTCTATCACTTGTTCTTTTTGCATTTCATATAACCTAAGCATATGTGTAACTCCTTTGCATGAAATCACGAAGCAGTCATAAAAGTAGAAAACATTGTTTATTATTATCTATATGAAACATATATAAAAAGTAAAATGAGCTATACTACACTACCTTACTTATCCTATCTAAGCTGTGACTAAACTACACTATGACAACTAACCTACAATACCTTAGCTAAAATCTATCTTAAAATACCTTATACCACTGTAAACATATACCACAACAGACATGTTGAACATCAACTCCCATGCCCCTTAATATACATTTCGGCATGATACCAACATAAGCTACACCTAAACACAAACTACCTGAATATTGAAACTTAAATATATATATAATTTTTTATAAAAATATCCTAAACATCAACTCCCCACCCACTAAATAACCTATCCACCCATATCCCCATGCCTAAAAATCACTCATAAAATGTTAAAATTACTAATGCTAAACTAACCTATCTGAATGCTACAACCAATCCTAACATATGCTAAAATACTAATCTATAAAAGCCATATATAGCAAACAGAGGAAGGGTAGAAAGTCCAAGGGGGGCCTAAATCTGGTCAGAGATCCGATCCACCGACTGCTGCAAAGTGTTTCTCATCTCCATTAGATTGGCTATCTGTAGTTTCATCACAGCCACACATAGTTTTAATTCAGAAAGGTCTTTAAGGGCCTGTTGTTCAAAAGCAGAGGGCTGTCCTGGGGTTGTGGTCTAGGGCTATGGTGCTTGTGTTGTCTGGTCTGTAGAGGTTCCTGGAACCACTGCTGCTCTGCTACCATGCAGCACATCGACTTCCTAGCTAGTGCCTGCCTTGGCCGGTTCTTGGTGTCCCTAAGGCCCAGATTTCCATGTTCCGGCCGCCTTCCTCTCAATGTACATACGCCCATCCATCGGTAGCCCCAGGCATCATGCCTCAGGTGGCTGTATCTTTCCAGACAAATACCATAAGCTTTTTACTGGACAGGCATCATGTTATCTTTTGGAGAATGTTAGACTCGGCAGCTTTGGAATAGTCTCCCCTGCCTTTTAGCCTCTGCCTCCTATGTTGTGACTGTGTGCTAGACCTTGTTTTTTCTGTTTTTTGATACTCTGAGCACTGTACCGCTGCTGACCAGTGCTAAAGTGCATATGCTTTTGGTGTAAACTGTATGTGTAATTGGCTTTTCCATGATCGGCATATTTGATTTACTAGTAAGTCCCTAGTAGTTGTGTTGTAGTTCTCATATGTATGCGTATCTTGTGCTGCACCATGCAAGTATTTGCCAAAAATGAATCAAGGGTGAATTTTGTGGGTGGAGACTGTATGGGTAATGCCACCAGTAGGTGGACTGCATAATGGGCTGCATGCTGACAACACAGTGCAGGCATGCATGTGGTACTTTGCACATTGGCCTTTTACTTCACAAATTACTACAAAGTTATGATCATGTGTTAATTATAGGATATTGGGTATATGGGGGCATGAGTCAGGCCTTTAACTGCATTACCATGTGTGAACTGGTGGCATGTGCCGCATCTAGTCGTACCTATCCTGTTTGCACTGAGTTAGGAATCCTCACATCCTGTGTAGACATGCCACACTAAGGGGGTCATTATGACCCTGTCGGAAGGCAGAGAAGTGGCGGTAAGACCGCCAACAGGCTGGCGGTCTTTTTTTTTTTATTATGACCATGGCGGTTACCGCTATGGTCATCCGCCGGTTTTCTGTTGTGCCCGCCAGGGCAGAGACGACAGCCGGGTTGGAGACCAGGGTCTCCAGCCCGGCGGCCCTCACTATACCGCCGGCGGTATTTGGACCCGGCTGACCGCCATGGATTTCATGCGGTTTGAAACCGCCATGAAATCCATGGCGGTAAGAACTATCAGTGCCAGGGAATCCCTTCCCTGGCACTGATAGGGGTCTCCCCCGACCCCACCCGACTCCCTCCCCTACACCCCCTGCCACGCCTGCTACCACCCATAGCTGGCAGGAACCCCCTCCCCACCCCGACCCCCAACATCACAGCACTCATGCACACAGGACACGCACGCAGGCACCACCAACACACATACACCGACATACATGCCAACATCCACACACACAGTCAGACACGTACACCCACATTCAAACCTTCACGCACACATCCATAAAGACATACCTACAGTCATACACGCACTCATTCCCAAACACACAACACCCCCACAAGCATACACGCACTCACACACCCCCTCTACATACACACAAACACACCCCCATGCACGCACACAACACCCCCCCACCCACCTCCCCTCACGGACGATCGACTTACCTGGTCCGACGATCCTCCGGGAGGGGACGGGAGCCATGGGGGCTGCTCCGCTGACACCACACCGTCAACAGAACACCGCCACGCCGAATCACAGGACGTGATTCGCTGGACGGTGTTCTGTTGGCGTGGCGGTGGAGGTGGAGCAACCTCCACTTCCCCGCCGCCCGCCATTATGGCTGTTGGCGGCTCTCCATCCGAAAAAGGACGGAGAGCTGCCAACGGTCATAATAGGCCGAGCGGCAAACCTCCAACACTGGCGGTCTTCCGCACGGCGGTCCCTCGGCGGTCTTGGTAAAAGACTGCTGAGGTCAAAATGACCCCCTAAATGTCCATATAGTGGCATGTGTAAAACTACACTAGCAATATGCATCAGACAGATTAAAGTTGAACTGTCCAAAGTCATGTTAACATAGACTTTCTCTCCAACATGGCATTTTGGAAATTGTCTCTCTGCCACCCCATCTCACATGTCACTGATATGCAGTACTCAGAGGGGTGCTCAGGTACCCATGATGCTGGATGACAGTTGCCACATATCATGGTAAATGTGGTCTAAGTGGTAAACCCAATAAAATGATTGCTATGGACAACAAACTTACACACTCACAGCAACATACAGGGATATTCCATTTGGCCACAGGATTTGCTCTAATGAATGATACGCATTAACTTTGCCACATTACAAATACATATGCAGCATCTATACTAGGAAGGAATCTTACTTCATGATGCCTAACCTGCTCACATGTTCACACAAGTTTATTGGATTTCAAACTTTGGGAAGACGCTTAGCTACTGGTACATTTATGGTCTAAAACATGAATGTCTGAACATGCCTTCAATCTTTCACACTGTACCAGTTGTGGTAGCGATGAGAACCTTTCTGCCTGTATGGGCATAGTACAATATGAAACCACAATAGGAAGACTATTACATTTTAAAAGATGTTGTCTGTGTGTCGTTTCCCAGAAACATATACTGTTGACTATTGGTAGTTTTGTCTGGGACATGTGTTACACCTCAATCACACTTGCGTCCTGCTCAAATTTGGACTTGGTAAAACATACTGGCCCAGATTTAAGAAAAATGACTCTATACTGCAAACATTTTAACGTCAGCTAATTACATTTTTTAGCACCATCCATGAGTTGTATTTATAAAACTACACACCATGGTGCAAAGGAAAGGTTAGTGTAAACATTTTTAGCAAACCTTTGTGACACGTTGTAAGGAAAAACAACACCAATGCTGCAAAAGTGGCATTAGCATGAATAGCGGTATGTTATTTGCAGGATTAGCATAAAAAAAAACAGCAAGCAACATAAAAAATATAAAGGGAATCAAGATGGAGAATGCAGACCAGGAGAGACCCCTGAGAGAGTCCAAGCAGCCTAGTACAAGCCAGGACAGAGCAGGGAAATCCCAGGAGCTGGAGAAAAGGAAGCAAAAGTGTCACTTTAGTGAGGAGGAGAATGATATCTTCGTCAGAGAGGTGAAGGAGCACCAACACCAGCTCTTCGTCACCACCAAATTGCCAAATGTATGAAGGAGGCCATATGGCAGGCCTTAGTAGATAAAGTCAACAGTGTGGCAGAGTGAAGAGGACTGTCAATGATTGTAAGAAACGCTAGCATGTTTGCAAGCACAGAACTAAAGAGAAACTGCACAGGAAATGAAAGGCAGCACTGCAGACTGGAGATGGAAGTCCCGAACCCCTGGAGGACCTGGAGGATCTGGAGGAGATGGTGGCAGCTGTCATCCAGGAGGAGCTGGTCACTGGAATCGCAGGACAGTTCAGACTTACAAGACCTACCACAAATGCATGGTAAGTCGCAGTGGAGGACAATCTGGAAATTAAGGTGAGGTACATAGGACACCCTGAATGCATGCAAAAGGGTTGCATCAGTACACAATGGGGGTCATTCCGACCCTGGCGGTCCATGACCGCCAGGGCCGGGGACTGCGGAAGCACCGCCAACAGGCTGGCGGTGCTTCCAGGGCTATTCTGACCGCGGCGGTAAAGCCGCAGTCAGAAAAGGGGAACCGGCAGTTTCCCGCCGGTTTTCCCCTGGCCCAGGGAATCCATGGGGATTCCGACCCCCTTCCCGCCACCCTGTTTCTGGCGGTTTTCACCGCCAGAACCAGGATGGCGGGAACGGGTGTCGTAGGGCCCCTGGGGGCCCCTGCACTGCCCATGCCACTGGCATGGGCAGTGCAGGGGCCCCCTAACAGGGCCCCACAAAGATTTTCACTGTCTGCTTAGCAGACAGTGAAAATCGCGACGGGTGCCACTGCACCCGTCGCACCCCTGCAACTCCGCCGTCTCCATTCGGAGCCGGCTTCCTCGTTGCAGGGTCTTTCCCGCTGGGCCGGCGGGCGGCCTTTTGGCAGTCGCCCGCCGGCCCAGCGGGAAAGTTGGAATGGCCGCTGCGGTCTTTTGAATGACCGCCATAGTGTCAGAATCAAAAGGCCCTATCACGACTGGAGCATCACTGTTAGTGATGCTCCAGTGGAGCTATGCATGCAACCATATTTACTAGGTGGCGTTAAGCCACTTTTTGTGGCTTAACATCACCTTGTAAATATGGCCCTTTCACATGCAGTATTTTGCCTGGAAGGGGTGTGCAATTGCTGTTGCTGTGCACATGCCATAACAACACCCATTGCATTTTGACATTGCCCCAGATTTATGAGTTCATGTAAACCTGAGGCTGTGCCAAAATCTAACAACACCCCAGTGGTGTTGTTAGCTTTGCTTAATGAGGAGAAATGCTTTCATTCCGCTTTGTGTTTTTGCTCTTCCTGTGTGTGCTGCATCATGCAGCACACACAGAAAGTGAAAATGGCCATAGAAGATTGTTTTTTGTGCAGAAAGGTGTCTTGTTGCACGAAAACAATCTCCCCTGCAGCGCAGCCATCCTTGCACCATGGCGTAAGGGTGTTTGCATTGGCGCTCTGCTGCAAAAATGACGCCGGTGCAGGGGCCAACACAGAGGTGCGCTGTATTTGCTTTAAATTGTGCATTTCTGTGTATTAAAATAGATGGACTGTAGTGCTGCGAAATTTGGTGCAGCGTAGTGCTCTGTCATTTTCCCTGAAAACTGTGACATAATGGCCAAGCACTTCAGATGCACCCATACCTTAAACCCTATATGCTCCGACCATTTCTCAACCATCACAGCAATCGCTTCATTGTTGCCACTGATCCACCTGCCCATGTGTAACACTCAGTGGGTAACATGTATTATGCTTGTTGCACAGGGTGGCCCAACATGACCCGCCACACACCTCCATGCACCATTTAGAAATGGGCACAAAATCGAACATATACAGCATATGGGGTATGTCTGTAATCAACATTTGTGCTGCTGTACAAGTAACTTTAATTTCACCATGTAGCAAGGTTGCCTGTGTTGTGGGAATGATCGGTATCATGCACAAAGGGACACCTTCACACGTAACAACAGCTACAAGTGGTATCAATGTTGCACCAGGGGCCCGGTTTTACAAGGCTGTAATGCAACTTGTTGCCTATGTGGATAGAAGTTGCCCGTTCCCCGTGTGCTACATCTACAAAGTCACACAATGCATGCATTGACCCACTATGTACATCTTTACACCACTATATGCCTGTGGTAGATATGATGTATGCAAGGAAATATATCTTAGGCAGGGAGGGAAGAACTAAAGGGGCTGGAAATCCATAAAGATTGCAATGTGCTATCTAAAAACCTCATGTGTGAGGCCTGCCAAAGACATGAGAAAGTGATGCAAGCATTGTAAGCAATGGTCTTCCTTGGGCTTTGCTGTTTTAGTGCCATCATTTATAGTGCCAATTAAGTTAAGCACCAATATAGTGACAAAACTCATAGAATACTGTGTGAATGACTACCATGCTGACCAGTAATGTCAATAATGGGCTTCTATGCTGTTGTTGGCTGGGGCAAGGGGCAGGCAAGGAAAATGGTGGTGTGGGATCAAAGCACCAGATACATTGAAAGTTTGCCTGATGTGTGATGCACAATGCAACACACAATAAACCACTACAATCTGCAGAATTACCAACTTGTCACACACCCACTTGTCACTCCCACACCACCGTGAGTTCTTGGACTATACTTAACAAATTCCAGATGTGCTGACCTTTTCAAAGGTATCAGGAGCTGGGTCGGTCACACATGTGTTGTATGGGAATATCACAAATATGCACATGGAATGCCC